>NW_027364534.1:0-212625 GCF_046119375.1 Phyllobates terribilis
AATCTTGCTGCCAGGTGGAAAAAAGGGGTTAAATCTTGCTGCCAGGTGGTAAACGGATTAAATATTGCTGCCATGTGGTAAATGGCTTAAATCTTGCTGCCAGGTAAAAAAAAGGGGTAAATCTTGCTGCCAGGTGGTAAAAGGGTTAAATCTTGCTGCCAGGTAGTAAAAGGTTAAATATTGCTGACAGATGGTAAAAGGGTTAAATCTTGCTGCCAGGTGGTAAACAGGTTAAATCTTGCTGCCAGGTGGTAAACGGCTTAAATCTTGCTGCCAGGTAGTAAAGGGTTAAATCCTGCTGCCAGGTGGGAAAAGGGTTAAATCTTGCTGCAAGGTGGTAATCGGGTTAAATCTTGCTGCCATGTGGAAAAAAGGGGATAAGTCTTGCTGCCATGTGGTAAAAGGGTTAAATCTTGCTGCCAGGTGAAAAAAATGGTTAAATCTTGCTGTCAGATGGAAAAAAGGGGTTAAATCTTGCTGCTAGTTTGTAAAAGGGTTAAATCTTGCTGCCAGGTGGTAAAAAGGGGTTAAATCTTGCTGTCAGGTGTTAAAACGGTTAAATCTTGCTGCCACGTTTAAAAAAGGGTTAAATCTTGCTGCCAGGTGGAAAAAAGCGGTTAAATCTTGCTGCCAGGTGGTAAAAGGGTTAAATCTTGCTGCCAGGTGGAAAAAAGGGGTTAAATCTTGCTGCCAGGTGGTAAAAGGGCTAAATCTTGCTGCCACGTAATAAAAAGGGTTAAATCTAGCTGCCAGGTGGAAAAAAGGGGTTAAATCTTGCTGCCAGGTGGTAAAAGGGATAAATCTTGCTGCCAGGTGGTAAACTGGTTAAATCTTGCTGCCAGGTAGTAAACGGGTTAAATCTTGCTGCCAGGTGGTAAAAGGGTTAAATCTTGCTGCCAGGTGGTAAACGGCTTAAATCTTGCTGCAAGGTGGTAAACAGGTTAAATCTTGCTGCCAGGTGAAAAAAAAGGGTTAAATCTTGCTGCCAGGTGGAAAAAAGGGGTTAAATCTTGCTGCTAGGTGGTAAAAGGGTTAAATCTTGCTGCCAGGTGGTAAAAAGGAGTTAAATCTTGCTGCCAGTTGGAAAAAGGGTTAAATCTTACTGCCACGTGAAAAAAAGGGTTAAATCTTGCTGCCAGATGGTAAACGGCTTAAATCTTTCTGCCAGGTAGTTAACAGGTTAAATTTTGCTGCCAGGTGGTAAAAGGGTTAAATCTTGCTGCCAGGTGGTAAACGGATTAAATATTGCTGCCATGTGGTAAATGGCTTAAATCTTGCTGCCAGGTAGAAAAAAGGGGTAAATCTTGCTGCCAGGTGGTAAAAGGGTTAAATCTTGCTGCCAGGTAGTAAAAGGGTTAAATCTTGCTGCCAGGTGGTAAAAAGGGGTTAAATCTTGCTGTCAGGTGTTAAAACGGTTAAATCTTGCTGCCACGTTTAAAAAAGGGTTAAATCTTGCTGCCAGGTGGAAAAAAGCGGTTAAATCTTGCTGCCAGGTGGTAAAAGGGTTAAATCTTGCTGCCAGGTGGAAAAAAGGGGTTAAATCTTGCTGCCAGGTGGTAAAAGGGCTAAATCTTGCTGCCACGTAATAAAAAGGGTTAAATCTAGCTGCCAGGTGGAAAAAAGGGGTTAAATCTTGCTGCCAGGTGGTAAAAGGGATAAATCTTGCTGCCAGGTGGTAAACTGGTTAAATCTTGCTGCCAGGTAGTAAACGGGTTAAATCTTGCTGCCAGGTGGTAAAAGGGTTAAATCTTGCTGCCAGGTGGTAAACGGGTTAAATCTTGCTGCCAGGTGGTAAACAGCTTAAATCTTGCTGCCAGGTAGTTAACAGGTTAAATTTTGCTGCCAGGTGGTAAAAGGGTTAAATCTTGCTGCCAGGTGGTAAACGGATTAAATCTTGCTGCCATGTGGTAAATGGCTTAAATCTTGCTGCCAGGTAGAAAAAAGGGTTACATCTTGCTGCCAGGTAGTAAAAGGGTTAAATCTTGCTGCCAGGTGGTAAAAGGGTTAAATCTTGCTGCCAGTTGGTAAACGGGTTAAATTTAGCTGCCAGCTAGAAAAATGGGCTAAATCTTGCTGCCAGTTGGTAAACGGCTTAAATTTTGCTGCCATGTAGAAAAAAGGGTTAAATCTTGCTGCCAGGTGGAAAAAAAAGGATTAAATCTTACTGCCAGGCGGAAAGTGGGTTAAATCTTGCTGCCAGGTGGTAAACGGGTTAAATATTGCTGTCAGGTGTAAAAAGGCGGTTACATCTTGCTGCCAGCTGGAAAAAAAAGGATTAATTCTTGCTGCCTGGTGGTAAAAGGGTTAAATCTTGCTGCCAGGTGGTAAACAGGTTAAATCTTGCTGCCAGGTGGTAAACGGCTTAAATCTTGCTGCCAGGTAGTAAAGGGTTAAATCCTGCTGCCAGGTGGGAGAAGGGTTAAATCTTGCTGCCAGGTGGTAAACGGCTTAAATCTTGCTGCAAGGTGGTAAACAGGTTAAATCTTGCTGCCAGGTGAAAAAAAAGGGTTAAATCTTGCTGCCAGGTGGAAAAAAGGGGTTAAATCTTGCTGCTAGGTGGTAAAAGGGTTAAATCTTGCTGCCAGGTGGTAAAAAGGAGTTAAATCTTGCTGCCAGTTGGAAAAAGGGTTAAATCTTACTGCCACGTGAAAAAAAGGGTTAAATCTTGCTGCCAGATGGTAAACGGCTTAAATCTTTCTGCCAGGTAGTTAACAGGTTAAATTTTGCTGCCAGGTGGTAAAAGGGTTAAATCTTGCTGCCAGGTGGTAAACGGATTAAATATTGCTGCCATGTGGTAAATGGCTTAAATCTTGCTGCCAGGTAGAAAAAAGGGGTAAATCTTGCTGCCAGGTGGTAAAAGGGTTAAATCTTGCTGCCAGGTAGTAAAAGGGTTAAATATTGCTGACAGGTGGTAAAAGGGTTAAATCTTGCTGCCAGGTGGTAAACAGGTTAAATCTTGCTGCCAGGTGGTAAACGGCTTAAATCTTTCTGCCAGGTAGTAAAGGGTTAAATCCTGCTGCCAGGTGGGAGAAGGGTTAAATCTTGCTGCCAGGTGGTAAACGGCTTAAATCTTGCTGCAAGGTGGTAAACAGGTTAAATCTTGCTGCCAGGTGAAAAAAAAGGGTTAAATCTTACTGCCAGGTGGAAAAAAGGGGTTAAATCTTGCTGCTAGGTGGTAAAAGGGTTAAATCTTGCTGCCAGGTGGTAAAAAGGAGTTAAATCTTGCTGCCAGTTGGAAAAAGGGTTAAATTTTACTGCCACGTGAAAAAAAGGGTTAAATCTTGCTGCCAGATGGTAAACGGCTTAAATCTTTCTGCCAGGTAGTTAACAGGTTAAATTTTGCTGCCAGGTGGTAAAAGGGTTAAATCTTGCTGCCAGGTGGTAAACGGATTAAATATTGCTGCCATGTGGTAAATGGCTTAAATCTTGCTGCCAGGTAGAAAAAAGGGGTAAATCTTGCTGCCAGGTGGTAAAAGGGTTAAATCTTGCTGCCAGGTAGTAAAAGGGTTAAATCTTGCTGCCAGGTGGTAAAAAGGGGTTAAATCTTGCTGTCAGGTGTTAAAACGGTTAAATCTTGCTGCCACGTTTAAAAAAGGGTTAAATCTTGCTGCCAGGTGGAAAAAAGCGGTTAAATCTTGCTGCCAGGTGGTAAAAGGGTTAAATCTTGCTGCCAGGTGGAAAAAAGGGGTTAAATCTTGCTGCCAGGTGGTAAAAGGGCTAAATCTTGCTGCCACGTAATAAAAAGGGTTAAATCTAGCTGCCAGGTGGAAAAAAGGGGTTAAATCTTGCTGCCAGGTGGTAAAAGGGATAAATCTTGCTGCCAGGTGGTAAACTGGTTAAATCTTGCTGCCAGGTAGTAAACGGGTTAAATCTTGCTGCCAGGTGGTAAAAGGGTTAAATCTTGCTGCCAGGTGGTAAACGGGTTAAATCTTGCTGCCAGGTGGTAAACAGCTTAAATCTTGCTGCCAGGTAGTTAACAGGTTAAATTTTGCTGCCAGGTGGTAAAAGGGTTAAATCTTGCTGCCAGGTGGTAAACGGATTAAATCTTGCTGCCATGTGGTAAATGGCTTAAATCTTGCTGCCAGGTAGAAAAAAGGGTTACATCTTGCTGCCAGGTAGTAAAAGGGTTAAATCTTGCTGCCAGGTGGTAAAAGGGTTAAATCTTGCTGCCAGTTGGTAAACGGGTTAAATTTAGCTGCCAGCTAGAAAAATGGGCTAAATCTTGCTGCCAGTTGGTAAACGGCTTAAATTTTGCTGCCATGTAGAAAAAAGGGTTAAATCTTGCTGCCAGGTGGAAAAAAAAGGATTAAATCTTACTGCCAGGCGGAAAGTGGGTTAAATCTTGCTGCCAGGTGGTAAACGGGTTAAATATTGCTGTCAGGTGTAAAAAGGCGGTTACATCTTGCTGCCAGCTGGAAAAAAAAGGATTAATTCTTGCTGCCTGGTGGTAAAAGGGTTAAATCTTGCTGCCAGGTGGTAAACAGGTTAAATCTTGCTGCCAGGTGGTAAACGGCTTAAATCTTGCTGCCAGGTAGTAAAGGGTTAAATCCTGCTGCCAGGTGGGAGAAGGGTTAAATCTTGCTGCCAGGTGGTAAACGGCTTAAATCTTGCTGCAAGGTGGTAAACAGGTTAAATCTTGCTGCCAGGTGAAAAAAAAGGGTTAAATCTTGCTGCCAGGTGGAAAAAAGGGGTTAAATCTTGCTGCTAGGTGGTAAAAGGGTTAAATCTTGCTGCCAGGTGGTAAAAAGGAGTTAAATCTTGCTGCCAGTTGGAAAAAGGGTTAAATCTTACTGCCACGTGAAAAAAAGGGTTAAATCTTGCTGCCAGATGGTAAACGGCTTAAATCTTTCTGCCAGGTAGTTAACAGGTTAAATTTTGCTGCCAGGTGGTAAAAGGGTTAAATCTTGCTGCCAGGTGGTAAACGGATTAAATATTGCTGCCATGTGGTAAATGGCTTAAATCTTGCTGCCAGGTAGAAAAAAGGGGTAAATCTTGCTGCCAGGTGGTAAAAGGGTTAAATCTTGCTGCCAGGTAGTAAAAGGGTTAAATATTGCTGACAGGTGGTAAAAGGGTTAAATCTTGCTGCCAGGTGGTAAACAGGTTAAATCTTGCTGCCAGGTGGTAAACGGCTTAAATCTTTCTGCCAGGTAGTAAAGGGTTAAATCCTGCTGCCAGGTGGGAGAAGGGTTAAATCTTGCTGCCAGGTGGTAAACGGCTTAAATCTTGCTGCAAGGTGGTAAACAGGTTAAATCTTGCTGCCAGGTGAAAAAAAAGGGTTAAATCTTACTGCCAGGTGGAAAAAAGGGGTTAAATCTTGCTGCTAGGTGGTAAAAGGGTTAAATCTTGCTGCCAGGTGGTAAAAAGGAGTTAAATCTTGCTGCCAGTTGGAAAAAGGGTTAAATGTTACTGCCACGTGAAAAAAAGGGTTAAATCTTGCTGCCAGATGGTAAACGGCTTAAATCTTTCTGCCAGGTAGTTAACAGGTTAAATTTTGCTGCCAGGTGGTAAAAGGGTTAAATCTTGCTGCCAGGTGGTAAACGGATTAAATATTGCTGCCATGTGGTAAATGGCTTAAATCTTGCTGCCAGGTAAAAAAAAGGGGTAAATCTTGCTGCCAGGTGGTAAAAGGGTTAAATCTTGCTGCCAGGTAGTAAAAGGGTTAAATATTGCTGACAGATGGTAAAAGGGTTAAATCTTGCTGCCAGGTGGTAAACAGGTTAAATCTTGCTGCCAGGTGGTAAACGGCTTAAATCTTGCTGCCAGGTAGTAAAGGGTTAAATCCTGCTGCCAGGTGGGAAAAGGGTTAAATCTTGCTGCAAGGTGGTAATCGGGTTAAATCTTGCTGCCATGTGGAAAAAAGGGGATAAGTCTTGCTGCCATGTGGTAAAAGGGTTAAATCTTGCTGCCAGGTGAAAAAAATGGTTAAATCTTGCTGTCAGATGGAAAAAAGGGGTTAAATCTTGCTGCTAGTTTGTAAAAGGGTTAAATCTTGCTGCCAGGTGGTAAAAAGGGGTTAAATCTTGCTGTCAGGTGTTAAAACGGTTAAATCTTGCTGCCACGTTTAAAAAAGGGTTAAATCTTGCTGCCAGGTGGAAAAAAGCGGTTAAATCTTGCTGCCAGGTGGTAAAAGGGTTAAATCTTGCTGCCAGGTGGAAAAAAGGGGTTAAATCTTGCTGCCAGGTGGTAAAAGGGCTAAATCTTGCTGCCACGTAATAAAAAGGGTTAAATCTAGCTGCCAGGTGGAAAAAAGGGGTTAAATCTTGCTGCCAGGTGGTAAAAGGGATAAATCTTGCTGCCAGGTGGTAAACTGGTTAAATCTTGCTGCCAGGTAGTAAACGGGTTAAATCTTGCTGCCAGGTGGTAAAAGGGTTAAATCTTGCTGCCAGGTGGTAAACGGGTTAAATCTTGCTGCCAGGTGGTAAACAGCTTAAATCTTGCTGCCAGGTAGTTAACAGGTTAAATTTTGCTGCCAGGTGGTAAAAGGGTTAAATCTTGCTGCCAGGTGGTAAACGGATTAAATCTTGCTGCCATGTGGTAAATGGCTTAAATCTTGCTGCCAGGTAGAAAAAAGGGTTAAATCTTGCTGCCAGATAGTAAAAGGGTTAAATCTTGCTGCCAGGTGGTAAAAGGGTTAAATCTTGCTGCCAGTTGGTAAACGGGTTAAATTTAGCTGCCAGCTAGAAAAATGGGCTAAATCTTGCTGCCAGTTGGTAAACGGCTTAAATTTTGCTGCCATGTAGAAAAAAGGGTTAAATCTTGCTGCCAGGTGGAAAAAAAAGGATTAAATCTTACTGCCAGGCGGAAAGTGGGTTAAATCTTGCTGCCAGGTGGTAAACGGGTTAAATATTGCTGTCAGGTGTAAAAAGGCGGTTACATCTTGCTGCCAGCTGGAAAAAAAAGGATTAATTCTTGCTGCCAGGTGGTAAATGGGTTAAATCTTTCTGCCAGGTAGTTAACAGGTTAAATTTTGCTGCCAGGTGGTAAAAGGGTTAAATCTTGCTGCCAGGTGGTAAACGGATTAAATATTGCTGCCATGTGGTAAATGGCTTAAATCTTGCTGCCAGGTAAAAAAAAGGGGTAAATCTTGCTGCCAGGTGGTAAAAGGGTTAAATCTTGCTGCCAGGTAGTAAAAGGGTTAAATATTGCTGACAGATGGTAAAAGGGTTAAATCTTGCTGCCAGGTGGTAAACAGGTTAAATCTTGCTGCCAGGTGGTAAACGGCTTAAATCTTGCTGCCAGGTAGTAAAGGGTTAAATCCTGCTGCCAGGTGGGAAAAGGGTTAAATCTTGCTGCAAGGTGGTAATCGGGTTAAATCTTGCTGCCATGTGGAAAAAAGGGGATAAGTCTTGCTGCCATGTGGTAAAAGGGTTAAATCTTGCTGCCAGGTGAAAAAAATGGTTAAATCTTGCTGTCAGATGGAAAAAAGGGGTTAAATCTTGCTGCTAGTTTGTAAAAGGGTTAAATCTTGCTGCCAGGTGGTAAAAAGGGGTTAAATCTTGCTGTCAGGTGTTAAAACGGTTAAATCTTGCTGCCACGTTTAAAAAAGGGTTAAATCTTGCTGCCAGGTGGAAAAAAGCGGTTAAATCTTGCTGCCAGGTGGTAAAAGGGTTAAATCTTGCTGCCAGGTGGAAAAAAGGGGTTAAATCTTGCTGCCAGGTGGTAAACGGATTAAATATTGCTGCCATGTGGTAAATGGCTTAAATCTTGCTGCCAGGTAAAAAAAAGGGGTAAATCTTGCTGCCAGGTGGTAAAAGGGTTAAATCTTGCTGCCAGGTAGTAAAAGGGTTAAATATTGCTGACAGATGGTAAAAGGGTTAAATCTTGCTGCCAGGTGGTAAACAGGTTAAATCTTGCTGCCAGGTGGTAAACGGCTTAAATCTTGCTGCCAGGTAGTAAAGGGTTAAATCCTGCTGCCAGGTGGGAAAAGGGTTAAATCTTGCTGCAAGGTGGTAATCGGGTTAAATCTTGCTGCCATGTGGAAAAAAGGGGATAAGTCTTGCTGCCATGTGGTAAAAGGGTTAAATCTTGCTGCCAGGTGAAAAAAATGGTTAAATCTTGCTGTCAGATGGAAAAAAGGGGTTAAATCTTGCTGCTAGTTTGTAAAAGGGTTAAATCTTGCTGCCAGGTGGTAAAAAGGGGTTAAATCTTGCTGTCAGGTGTTAAAACGGTTAAATCTTGCTGCCACGTTTAAAAAAGGGTTAAATCTTGCTGCCAGGTGGAAAAAAGCGGTTAAATCTTGCTGCCAGGTGGTAAAAGGGTTAAATCTTGCTGCCAGGTGGAAAAAAGGGGTTAAATCTTGCTGCCAGGTGGTAAAAGGGCTAAATCTTGCTGCCACGTAATAAAAAGGGTTAAATCTAGCTGCCAGGTGGAAAAAAGGGGTTAAATCTTGCTGCCAGGTGGTAAAAGGGATAAATCTTGCTGCCAGGTGGTAAACTGGTTAAATCTTGCTGCCAGGTAGTAAACGGGTTAAATCTTGCTGCCAGGTGGTAAAAGGGTTAAATCTTGCTGCCAGGTGGTAAACGGCTTAAATCTTGCTGCAAGGTGGTAAACAGGTTAAATCTTGCTGCCAGGTGAAAAAAAAGGGTTAAATCTTGCTGCCAGGTGGAAAAAAGGGGTTAAATCTTGCTGCTAGGTGGTAAAAGGGTTAAATCTTGCTGCCAGGTGGTAAAAAGGAGTTAAATCTTGCTGCCAGTTGGAAAAAGGGTTAAATCTTACTGCCACGTGAAAAAAAGGGTTAAATCTTGCTGCCAGATGGTAAACGGCTTAAATCTTTCTGCCAGGTAGTTAACAGGTTAAATTTTGCTGCCAGGTGGTAAAAGGGTTAAATCTTGCTGCCAGGTGGTAAACGGATTAAATATTGCTGCCATGTGGTAAATGGCTTAAATCTTGCTGCCAGGTAGAAAAAAGGGGTAAATCTTGCTGCCAGGTGGTAAAAGGGTTAAATCTTGCTGCCAGGTAGTAAAAGGGTTAAATCTTGCTGCCAGGTGGTAAAAAGGGGTTAAATCTTGCTGTCAGGTGTTAAAACGGTTAAATCTTGCTGCCACGTTTAAAAAAGGGTTAAATCTTGCTGCCAGGTGGAAAAAAGCGGTTAAATCTTGCTGCCAGGTGGTAAAAGGGTTAAATCTTGCTGCCAGGTGGAAAAAAGGGGTTAAATCTTGCTGCCAGGTGGTAAAAGGGCTAAATCTTGCTGCCACGTAATAAAAAGGGTTAAATCTAGCTGCCAGGTGGAAAAAAGGGGTTAAATCTTGCTGCCAGGTGGTAAAAGGGATAAATCTTGCTGCCAGGTGGTAAACTGGTTAAATCTTGCTGCCAGGTAGTAAACGGGTTAAATCTTGCTGCCAGGTGGTAAAAGGGTTAAATCTTGCTGCCAGGTGGTAAACGGGTTAAATCTTGCTGCCAGGTGGTAAACAGCTTAAATCTTGCTGCCAGGTAGTTAACAGGTTAAATTTTGCTGCCAGGTGGTAAAAGGGTTAAATCTTGCTGCCAGGTGGTAAACGGATTAAATCTTGCTGCCATGTGGTAAATGGCTTAAATCTTGCTGCCAGGTAGAAAAAAGGGTTTCATCTTGCTGCCAGGTAGTAAAAGGGTTAAATCTTGCTGCCAGGTGGTAAAAGGGTTAAATCTTGCTGCCAGTTGGTAAACGGGTTAAATTTAGCTGCCAGCTAGAAAAATGGGCTAAATCTTGCTGCCAGTTGGTAAACGGCTTAAATTTTGCTGCCATGTAGAAAAAAGGGTTAAATCTTGCTGCCAGGTGGAAAAAAAAGGATTAAATCTTACTGCCAGGCGGAAAGTGGGTTAAATCTTGCTGCCAGGTGGTAAACGGGTTAAATATTGCTGTCAGGTGTAAAAAGGCGGTTACATCTTGCTGCCAGCTGGAAAAAAAAGGATTAATTCTTGCTGCCTGGTGGTAAAAGGGTTAAATCTTGCTGCCAGGTGGTAAACAGGTTAAATCTTGCTGCCAGGTGGTAAACGGCTTAAATCTTGCTGCCAGGTAGTAAAGGGTTAAATCCTGCTGCCAGGTGGGAGAAGGGTTAAATCTTGCTGCCAGGTGGTAAACGGCTTAAATCTTGCTGCAAGGTAGTTAACAGGTTAAATTTTGCTGCCAGGTGGTAAAAGGGTTAAATCTTGCTGCCAGGTGGTAAACGGATTAAATATTGCTGCCATGTGGTAAATGGCTTAAATCTTGCTGCCAGGTAGAAAAAAGGGGTAAATCTTGCTGCCAGGTGGTAAAAGGGTTAAATCTTGCTGCCAGGTAGTAAAAGGGTTAAATATTGCTGACAGGTGGTAAAAGGGTTAAATCTTGCTGCCAGGTGGTAAACAGGTTAAATCTTGCTGCCAGGTGGTAAACGGCTTAAATCTTTCTGCCAGGTAGTAAAGGGTTAAATCCTGCTGCCAGGTGGGAGAAGGGTTAAATCTTGCTGCCAGGTGGTAAACGGCTTAAATCTTGCTGCAAGGTGGTAAACAGGTTAAATCTTGCTGCCAGGTGAAAAAAAAGGGTTAAATCTTACTGCCAGGTGGAAAAAAGGGGTTAAATCTTGCTGCTAGGTGGTAAAAGGGTTAAATCTTGCTGCCAGGTGGTAAAAAGGAGTTAAATCTTGCTGCCAGTTGGAAAAAGGGTTAAATGTTACTGCCACGTGAAAAAAAGGGTTAAATCTTGCTGCCAGATGGTAAACGGCTTAAATCTTTCTGCCAGGTAGTTAACAGGTTAAATTTTGCTGCCAGGTGGTAAAAGGGTTAAATCTTGCTGCCAGGTGGTAAACGGATTAAATATTGCTGCCATGTGGTAAATGGCTTAAATCTTGCTGCCAGGTAAAAAAAAGGGGTAAATCTTGCTGCCAGGTGGTAAAAGGGTTAAATCTTGCTGCCAGGTAGTAAAAGGGTTAAATATTGCTGACAGATGGTAAAAGGGTTAAATCTTGCTGCCAGGTGGTAAACAGGTTAAATCTTGCTGCCAGGTGGTAAACGGCTTAAATCTTGCTGCCAGGTAGTAAAGGGTTAAATCCTGCTGCCAGGTGGGAAAAGGGTTAAATCTTGCTGCAAGGTGGTAATCGGGTTAAATCTTGCTGCCATGTGGAAAAAAGGGGATAAGTCTTGCTGCCATGTGGTAAAAGGGTTAAATCTTGCTGCCAGGTGAAAAAAATGGTTAAATCTTGCTGTCAGATGGAAAAAAGGGGTTAAATCTTGCTGCTAGTTTGTAAAAGGGTTAAATCTTGCTGCCAGGTGGTAAAAAGGGGTTAAATCTTGCTGTCAGGTGTTAAAACGGTTAAATCTTGCTGCCACGTTTAAAAAAGGGTTAAATCTTGCTGCCAGGTGGAAAAAAGCGGTTAAATCTTGCTGCCAGGTGGTAAAAGGGTTAAATCTTGCTGCCAGGTGGAAAAAAGGGGTTAAATCTTGCTGCCAGGTGGTAAAAGGGCTAAATCTTGCTGCCACGTAATAAAAAGGGTTAAATCTAGCTGCCAGGTGGAAAAAAGGGGTTAAATCTTGCTGCCAGGTGGTAAAAGGGATAAATCTTGCTGCCAGGTGGTAAACTGGTTAAATCTTGCTGCCAGGTAGTAAACGGGTTAAATCTTGCTGCCAGGTGGTAAAAGGGTTAAATCTTGCTGCCAGGTGGTAAACGGGTTAAATCTTGCTGCCAGGTGGTAAACAGCTTAAATCTTGCTGCCAGGTAGTTAACAGGTTAAATTTTGCTGCCAGGTGGTAAAAGGGTTAAATCTTGCTGCCAGGTGGTAAACGGATTAAATCTTGCTGCCATGTGGTAAATGGCTTAAATCTTGCTGCCAGGTAGAAAAAAGGGTTAAATCTTGCTGCCAGATAGTAAAAGGGTTAAATCTTGCTGCCAGGTGGTAAAAGGGTTAAATCTTGCTGCCAGTTGGTAAACGGGTTAAATTTAGCTGCCAGCTAGAAAAATGGGCTAAATCTTGCTGCCAGTTGGTAAACGGCTTAAATTTTGCTGCCATGTAGAAAAAAGGGTTAAATCTTGCTGCCAGGTGGAAAAAAAAGGATTAAATCTTACTGCCAGGCGGAAAGTGGGTTAAATCTTGCTGCCAGGTGGTAAACGGGTTAAATATTGCTGTCAGGTGTAAAAAGGCGGTTACATCTTGCTGCCAGCTGGAAAAAAAAGGATTAATTCTTGCTGCCAGGTGGTAAATGGGTTAAATCTTTCTGCCAGGTAGTTAACAGGTTAAATTTTGCTGCCAGGTGGTAAAAGGGTTAAATCTTGCTGCCAGGTGGTAAACGGATTAAATATTGCTGCCATGTGGTAAATGGCTTAAATCTTGCTGCCAGGTAAAAAAAAGGGGTAAATCTTGCTGCCAGGTGGTAAAAGGGTTAAATCTTGCTGCCAGGTAGTAAAAGGGTTAAATATTGCTGACAGATGGTAAAAGGGTTAAATCTTGCTGCCAGGTGGTAAACAGGTTAAATCTTGCTGCCAGGTGGTAAACGGCTTAAATCTTGCTGCCAGGTAGTAAAGGGTTAAATCCTGCTGCCAGGTGGGAAAAGGGTTAAATCTTGCTGCAAGGTGGTAATCGGGTTAAATCTTGCTGCCATGTGGAAAAAAGGGGATAAGTCTTGCTGCCATGTGGTAAAAGGGTTAAATCTTGCTGCCAGGTGAAAAAAATGGTTAAATCTTGCTGTCAGATGGAAAAAAGGGGTTAAATCTTGCTGCTAGTTTGTAAAAGGGTTAAATCTTGCTGCCAGGTGGTAAAAAGGGGTTAAATCTTGCTGTCAGGTGTTAAAACGGTTAAATCTTGCTGCCACGTTTAAAAAAGGGTTAAATCTTGCTGCCAGGTGGAAAAAAGCGGTTAAATCTTGCTGCCAGGTGGTAAAAGGGTTAAATCTTGCTGCCAGGTGGAAAAAAGGGGTTAAATCTTGCTGCCAGGTGGTAAACGGATTAAATATTGCTGCCATGTGGTAAATGGCTTAAATCTTGCTGCCAGGTAAAAAAAAGGGGTAAATCTTGCTGCCAGGTGGTAAAAGGGTTAAATCTTGCTGCCAGGTAGTAAAAGGGTTAAATATTGCTGACAGATGGTAAAAGGGTTAAATCTTGCTGCCAGGTGGTAAACAGGTTAAATCTTGCTGCCAGGTGGTAAACGGCTTAAATCTTGCTGCCAGGTAGTAAAGGGTTAAATCCTGCTGCCAGGTGGGAAAAGGGTTAAATCTTGCTGCAAGGTGGTAATCGGGTTAAATCTTGCTGCCATGTGGAAAAAAGGGGATAAGTCTTGCTGCCATGTGGTAAAAGGGTTAAATCTTGCTGCCAGGTGAAAAAAATGGTTAAATCTTGCTGTCAGATGGAAAAAAGGGGTTAAATCTTGCTGCTAGTTTGTAAAAGGGTTAAATCTTGCTGCCAGGTGGTAAAAAGGGGTTAAATCTTGCTGTCAGGTGTTAAAACGGTTAAATCTTGCTGCCACGTTTAAAAAAGGGTTAAATCTTGCTGCCAGGTGGAAAAAAGCGGTTAAATCTTGCTGCCAGGTGGTAAAAGGGTTAAATCTTGCTGCCAGGTGGAAAAAAGGGGTTAAATCTTGCTGCCAGGTGGTAAAAGGGCTAAATCTTGCTGCCACGTAATAAAAAGGGTTAAATCTAGCTGCCAGGTGGAAAAAAGGGGTTAAATCTTGCTGCCAGGTGGTAAAAGGGATAAATCTTGCTGCCAGGTGGTAAACTGGTTAAATCTTGCTGCCAGGTAGTAAACGGGTTAAATCTTGCTGCCAGGTGGTAAAAGGGTTAAATCTTGCTGCCAGGTGGTAAACGGCTTAAATCTTGCTGCAAGGTGGTAAACAGGTTAAATCTTGCTGCCAGGTGAAAAAAAAGGGTTAAATCTTGCTGCCAGGTGGAAAAAAGGGGTTAAATCTTGCTGCTAGGTGGTAAAAGGGTTAAATCTTGCTGCCAGGTGGTAAAAAGGAGTTAAATCTTGCTGCCAGTTGGAAAAAGGGTTAAATCTTACTGCCACGTGAAAAAAAGGGTTAAATCTTGCTGCCAGATGGTAAACGGCTTAAATCTTTCTGCCAGGTAGTTAACAGGTTAAATTTTGCTGCCAGGTGGTAAAAGGGTTAAATCTTGCTGCCAGGTGGTAAACGGATTAAATATTGCTGCCATGTGGTAAATGGCTTAAATCTTGCTGCCAGGTAGAAAAAAGGGGTAAATCTTGCTGCCAGGTGGTAAAAGGGTTAAATCTTGCTGCCAGGTAGTAAAAGGGTTAAATCTTGCTGCCAGGTGGTAAAAAGGGGTTAAATCTTGCTGTCAGGTGTTAAAACGGTTAAATCTTGCTGCCACGTTTAAAAAAGGGTTAAATCTTGCTGCCAGGTGGAAAAAAGCGGTTAAATCTTGCTGCCAGGTGGTAAAAGGGTTAAATCTTGCTGCCAGGTGGAAAAAAGGGGTTAAATCTTGCTGCCAGGTGGTAAAAGGGCTAAATCTTGCTGCCACGTAATAAAAAGGGTTAAATCTAGCTGCCAGGTGGAAAAAAGGGGTTAAATCTTGCTGCCAGGTGGTAAAAGGGATAAATCTTGCTGCCAGGTGGTAAACTGGTTAAATCTTGCTGCCAGGTAGTAAACGGGTTAAATCTTGCTGCCAGGTGGTAAAAGGGTTAAATCTTGCTGCCAGGTGGTAAACGGGTTAAATCTTGCTGCCAGGTGGTAAACAGCTTAAATCTTGCTGCCAGGTAGTTAACAGGTTAAATTTTGCTGCCAGGTGGTAAAAGGGTTAAATCTTGCTGCCAGGTGGTAAACGGATTAAATCTTGCTGCCATGTGGTAAATGGCTTAAATCTTGCTGCCAGGTAGAAAAAAGGGTTTCATCTTGCTGCCAGGTAGTAAAAGGGTTAAATCTTGCTGCCAGGTGGTAAAAGGGTTAAATCTTGCTGCCAGTTGGTAAACGGGTTAAATTTAGCTGCCAGCTAGAAAAATGGGCTAAATCTTGCTGCCAGTTGGTAAACGGCTTAAATTTTGCTGCCATGTAGAAAAAAGGGTTAAATCTTGCTGCCAGGTGGAAAAAAAAGGATTAAATCTTACTGCCAGGCGGAAAGTGGGTTAAATCTTGCTGCCAGGTGGTAAACGGGTTAAATATTGCTGTCAGGTGTAAAAAGGCGGTTACATCTTGCTGCCAGCTGGAAAAAAAAGGATTAATTCTTGCTGCCTGGTGGTAAAAGGGTTAAATCTTGCTGCCAGGTGGTAAACAGGTTAAATCTTGCTGCCAGGTGGTAAACGGCTTAAATCTTGCTGCCAGGTAGTAAAGGGTTAAATCCTGCTGCCAGGTGGGAGAAGGGTTAAATCTTGCTGCCAGGTGGTAAACGGCTTAAATCTTGCTGCAAGGTGGTAAACAGGTTAAATCTTGCTGCCAGGTGAAAAAAAAGGGTTAAATCTTGCTGCCAGGTGGAAAAAAGGGGTTAAATCTTGCTGCTAGGTGGTAAAAGGGTTAAATCTTGCTGCCAGGTGGTAAAAAGGAGTTAAATCTTGCTGCCAGTTGGAAAAAGGGTTAAATCTTACTGCCACGTGAAAAAAAGGGTTAAATCTTGCTGCCAGATGGTAAACGGCTTAAATCTTTCTGCCAGGTAGTTAACAGGTTAAATTTTGCTGCCAGGTGGTAAAAGGGTTAAATCTTGCTGCCAGGTGGTAAACGGATTAAATATTGCTGCCATGTGGTAAATGGCTTAAATCTTGCTGCCAGGTAGAAAAAAGGGGTAAATCTTGCTGCCAGGTGGTAAAAGGGTTAAATCTTGCTGCCAGGTAGTAAAAGGGTTAAATATTGCTGACAGGTGGTAAAAGGGTTAAATCTTGCTGCCAGGTGGTAAACAGGTTAAATCTTGCTGCCAGGTGGTAAACGGCTTAAATCTTTCTGACAGGTAGTAAAGGGTTAAATCCTGCTGCCAGGTGGGAGAAGGGTTAAATCTTGCTGCCAGGTGGTAAACGGCTTAAATCTTGCTGCAAGGTGGTAAACAGGTTAAATCTTGCTGCCAGGTGAAAAAAAAGGGTTAAATCTTACTGCCAGGTGGAAAAAAGGGGTTAAATCTTGCTGCTAGGTGGTAAAAGGGTTAAATCTTGCTGCCAGGTGGTAAAAAGGAGTTAAATCTTGCTGCCAGTTGGAAAAAGGGTTAAATGTTACTGCCACGTGAAAAAAAGGGTTAAATCTTGCTGCCAGATGGTAAACGGCTTAAATCTTTCTGCCAGGTAGTTAACAGGTTAAATTTTGCTGCCAGGTGGTAAAAGGGTTAAATCTTGCTGCCAGGTGGTAAACGGATTAAATATTGCTGCCATGTGGTAAATGGCTTAAATCTTGCTGCCAGGTAAAAAAAAGGGGTAAATCTTGCTGCCAGGTGGTAAAAGGGTTAAATCTTGCTGCCAGGTAGTAAAAGGGTTAAATATTGCTGACAGATGGTAAAAGGGTTAAATCTTGCTGCCAGGTGGTAAACAGGTTAAATCTTGCTGCCAGGTGGTAAACGGCTTAAATCTTGCTGCCAGGTAGTAAAGGGTTAAATCCTGCTGCCAGGTGGGAAAAGGGTTAAATCTTGCTGCAAGGTGGTAATCGGGTTAAATCTTGCTGCCATGTGGAAAAAAGGGGATAAGTCTTGCTGCCATGTGGTAAAAGGGTTAAATCTTGCTGCCAGGTGAAAAAAATGGTTAAATCTTGCTGTCAGATGGAAAAAAGGGGTTAAATCTTGCTGCTAGTTTGTAAAAGGGTTAAATCTTGCTGCCAGGTGGTAAAAAGGGGTTAAATCTTGCTGTCAGGTGTTAAAACGGTTAAATCTTGCTGCCACGTTTAAAAAAGGGTTAAATCTTGCTGCCAGGTGGAAAAAAGCGGTTAAATCTTGCTGCCAGGTGGTAAAAGGGTTAAATCTTGCTGCCAGGTGGAAAAAAGGGGTTAAATCTTGCTGCCAGGTGGTAAAAGGGCTAAATCTTGCTGCCACGTAATAAAAAGGGTTAAATCTAGCTGCCAGGTGGAAAAAAGGGGTTAAATCTTGCTGCCAGGTGGTAAAAGGGATAAATCTTGCTGCCAGGTGGTAAACTGGTTAAATCTTGCTGCCAGGTAGTAAACGGGTTAAATCTTGCTGCCAGGTGGTAAAAGGGTTAAATCTTGCTGCCAGGTGGTAAACGGGTTAAATCTTGCTGCCAGGTGGTAAACAGCTTAAATCTTGCTGCCAGGTAGTTAACAGGTTAAATTTTGCTGCCAGGTGGTAAAAGGGTTAAATCTTGCTGCCAGGTGGTAAACGGATTAAATCTTGCTGCCATGTGGTAAATGGCTTAAATCTTGCTGCCAGGTAGAAAAAAGGGTTAAATCTTGCTGCCAGATAGTAAAAGGGTTAAATCTTGCTGCCAGGTGGTAAAAGGGTTAAATCTTGCTGCCAGTTGGTAAACGGGTTAAATTTAGCTGCCAGCTAGAAAAATGGGCTAAATCTTGCTGCCAGTTGGTAAACGGCTTAAATTTTGCTGCCATGTAGAAAAAAGGGTTAAATCTTGCTGCCAGGTGGAAAAAAAAGGATTAAATCTTACTGCCAGGCGGAAAGTGGGTTAAATCTTGCTGCCAGGTGGTAAACGGGTTAAATATTGCTGTCAGGTGTAAAAAGGCGGTTACATCTTGCTGCCAGCTGGAAAAAAAAGGATTAATTCTTGCTGCCAGGTGGTAAATGGGTTAAATCTTTCTGCCAGGTAGTTAACAGGTTAAATTTTGCTGCCAGGTGGTAAAAGGGTTAAATCTTGCTGCCAGGTGGTAAACGGCTTAAATCTTGCTGCAAGGTGGTAAACAGGTTAAATCTTGCTGCCAGGTGAAAAAAAAGGGTTAAATCTTGCTGCCAGGTGGAAAAAAGGGGTTAAATCTTGCTGCTAGGTGGTAAAAGGGTTAAATCTTGCTGCCAGGTGGTAAAAAGGAGTTAAATCTTGCTGCCAGTTGGAAAAAGGGTTAAATCTTACTGCCACGTGAAAAAAAGGGTTAAATCTTGCTGCCAGATGGTAAACGGCTTAAATCTTTCTGCCAGGTAGTTAACAGGTTAAATTTTGCTGCCAGGTGGTAAAAGGGTTAAATCTTGCTGCCAGGTGGTAAACGGATTAAATATTGCTGCCATGTGGTAAATGGCTTAAATCTTGCTGCCAGGTAGAAAAAAGGGGTAAATCTTGCTGCCAGGTGGTAAAAGGGTTAAATCTTGCTGCCAGGTAGTAAAAGGGTTAAATCTTGCTGCCAGGTGGTAAAAAGGGGTTAAATCTTGCTGTCAGGTGTTAAAACGGTTAAATCTTGCTGCCACGTTTAAAAAAGGGTTAAATCTTGCTGCCAGGTGGAAAAAAGCGGTTAAATCTTGCTGCCAGGTGGTAAAAGGGTTAAATCTTGCTGCCAGGTGGAAAAAAGGGGTTAAATCTTGCTGCCAGGTGGTAAAAGGGCTAAATCTTGCTGCCACGTAATAAAAAGGGTTAAATCTAGCTGCCAGGTGGAAAAAAGGGGTTAAATCTTGCTGCCAGGTGGTAAAAGGGATAAATCTTGCTGCCAGGTGGTAAACTGGTTAAATCTTGCTGCCAGGTAGTAAACGGGTTAAATCTTGCTGCCAGGTGGTAAAAGGGTTAAATCTTGCTGCCAGGTGGTAAACGGGTTAAATCTTGCTGCCAGGTGGTAAACAGCTTAAATCTTGCTGCCAGGTAGTTAACAGGTTAAATTTTGCTGCCAGGTGGTAAAAGGGTTAAATCTTGCTGCCAGGTGGTAAACGGATTAAATCTTGCTGCCATGTGGTAAATGGCTTAAATCTTGCTGCCAGGTAGAAAAAAGGGTTACATCTTGCTGCCAGGTAGTAAAAGGGTTAAATCTTGCTGCCAGGTGGTAAAAGGGTTAAATCTTGCTGCCAGTTGGTAAACGGGTTAAATTTAGCTGCCAGCTAGAAAAATGGGCTAAATCTTGCTGCCAGTTGGTAAACGGCTTAAATTTTGCTGCCATGTAGAAAAAAGGGTTAAATCTTGCTGCCAGGTGGAAAAAAAAGGATTAAATCTTACTGCCAGGCGGAAAGTGGGTTAAATCTTGCTGCCAGGTGGTAAACGGGTTAAATATTGCTGTCAGGTGTAAAAAGGCGGTTACATCTTGCTGCCAGCTGGAAAAAAAAGGATTAATTCTTGCTGCCTGGTGGTAAAAGGGTTAAATCTTGCTGCCAGGTGGTAAACAGGTTAAATCTTGCTGCCAGGTGGTAAACGGCTTAAATCTTGCTGCCAGGTAGTAAAGGGTTAAATCCTGCTGCCAGGTGGGAGAAGGGTTAAATCTTGCTGCCAGGTGGTAAACGGCTTAAATCTTGCTGCAAGGTGGTAAACAGGTTAAATCTTGCTGCCAGGTGAAAAAAAAGGGTTAAATCTTGCTGCCAGGTGGAAAAAAGGGGTTAAATCTTGCTGCTAGGTGGTAAAAGGGTTAAATCTTGCTGCCAGGTGGTAAAAAGGAGTTAAATCTTGCTGCCAGTTGGAAAAAGGGTTAAATCTTACTGCCACGTGAAAAAAAGGGTTAAATCTTGCTGCCAGATGGTAAACGGCTTAAATCTTTCTGCCAGGTAGTTAACAGGTTAAATTTTGCTGCCAGGTGGTAAAAGGGTTAAATCTTGCTGCCAGGTGGTAAACGGATTAAATATTGCTGCCATGTGGTAAATGGCTTAAATCTTGCTGCCAGGTAGAAAAAAGGGGTAAATCTTGCTGCCAGGTGGTAAAAGGGTTAAATCTTGCTGCCAGGTAGTAAAAGGGTTAAATATTGCTGACAGGTGGTAAAAGGGTTAAATCTTGCTGCCAGGTGGTAAACAGGTTAAATCTTGCTGCCAGGTGGTAAACGGCTTAAATCTTTCTGCCAGGTAGTAAAGGGTTAAATCCTGCTGCCAGGTGGGAGAAGGGTTAAATCTTGCTGCCAGGTGGTAAACGGCTTAAATCTTGCTGCAAGGTGGTAAACAGGTTAAATCTTGCTGCCAGGTGAAAAAAAAGGGTTAAATCTTACTGCCAGGTGGAAAAAAGGGGTTAAATCTTGCTGCTAGGTGGTAAAAGGGTTAAATCTTGCTGCCAGGTGGTAAAAAGGAGTTAAATCTTGCTGCCAGTTGGAAAAAGGGTTAAATGTTACTGCCACGTGAAAAAAAGGGTTAAATCTTGCTGCCAGATGGTAAACGGCTTAAATCTTTCTGCCAGGTAGTTAACAGGTTAAATTTTGCTGCCAGGTGGTAAAAGGGTTAAATCTTGCTGCCAGGTGGTAAACGGATTAAATATTGCTGCCATGTGGTAAATGGCTTAAATCTTGCTGCCAGGTAAAAAAAAGGGGTAAATCTTGCTGCCAGGTGGTAAAAGGGTTAAATCTTGCTGCCAGGTAGTAAAAGGGTTAAATATTGCTGACAGATGGTAAAAGGGTTAAATCTTGCTGCCAGGTGGTAAACAGGTTAAATCTTGCTGCCAGGTGGTAAACGGCTTAAATCTTGCTGCCAGGTAGTAAAGGGTTAAATCCTGCTGCCAGGTGGGAAAAGGGTTAAATCTTGCTGCAAGGTGGTAATCGGGTTAAATCTTGCTGCCATGTGGAAAAAAGGGGATAAGTCTTGCTGCCATGTGGTAAAAGGGTTAAATCTTGCTGCCAGGTGAAAAAAATGGTTAAATCTTGCTGTCAGATGGAAAAAAGGGGTTAAATCTTGCTGCTAGTTTGTAAAAGGGTTAAATCTTGCTGCCAGGTGGTAAAAAGGGGTTAAATCTTGCTGTCAGGTGTTAAAACGGTTAAATCTTGCTGCCACGTTTAAAAAAGGGTTAAATCTTGCTGCCAGGTGGAAAAAAGCGGTTAAATCTTGCTGCCAGGTGGTAAAAGGGTTAAATCTTGCTGCCAGGTGGAAAAAAGGGGTTAAATCTTGCTGCCAGGTGGTAAAAGGGCTAAATCTTGCTGCCACGTAATAAAAAGGGTTAAATCTAGCTGCCAGGTGGAAAAAAGGGGTTAAATCTTGCTGCCAGGTGGTAAAAGGGATAAATCTTGCTGCCAGGTGGTAAACTGGTTAAATCTTGCTGCCAGGTAGTAAACGGGTTAAATCTTGCTGCCAGGTGGTAAAAGGGTTAAATCTTGCTGCCAGGTGGTAAACGGGTTAAATCTTGCTGCCAGGTGGTAAACAGCTTAAATCTTGCTGCCAGGTAGTTAACAGGTTAAATTTTGCTGCCAGGTGGTAAAAGGGTTAAATCTTGCTGCCAGGTGGTAAACGGATTAAATCTTGCTGCCATGTGGTAAATGGCTTAAATCTTGCTGCCAGGTAGAAAAAAGGGTTAAATCTTGCTGCCAGATAGTAAAAGGGTTAAATCTTGCTGCCAGGTGGTAAAAGGGTTAAATCTTGCTGCCAGTTGGTAAACGGGTTAAATTTAGCTGCCAGCTAGAAAAATGGGCTAAATCTTGCTGCCAGTTGGTAAACGGCTTAAATTTTGCTGCCATGTAGAAAAAAGGGTTAAATCTTGCTGCCAGGTGGAAAAAAAAGGATTAAATCTTACTGCCAGGCGGAAAGTGGGTTAAATCTTGCTGCCAGGTGGTAAACGGGTTAAATATTGCTGTCAGGTGTAAAAAGGCGGTTACATCTTGCTGCCAGCTGGAAAAAAAAGGATTAATTCTTGCTGCCAGGTGGTAAATGGGTTAAATCTTTCTGCCAGGTAGTTAACAGGTTAAATTTTGCTGCCAGGTGGTAAAAGGGTTAAATCTTGCTGCCAGGTGGTAAACGGATTAAATATTGCTGCCATGTGGTAAATGGCTTAAATCTTGCTGCCAGGTAAAAAAAAGGGGTAAATCTTGCTGCCAGGTGGTAAAAGGGTTAAATCTTGCTGCCAGGTAGTAAAAGGGTTAAATATTGCTGACAGATGGTAAAAGGGTTAAATCTTGCTGCCAGGTGGTAAACAGGTTAAATCTTGCTGCCAGGTGGTAAACGGCTTAAATCTTGCTGCCAGGTAGTAAAGGGTTAAATCCTGCTGCCAGGTGGGAAAAGGGTTAAATCTTGCTGCAAGGTGGTAATCGGGTTAAATCTTGCTGCCATGTGGAAAAAAGGGGATAAGTCTTGCTGCCATGTGGTAAAAGGGTTAAATCTTGCTGCCAGGTGAAAAAAATGGTTAAATCTTGCTGTCAGATGGAAAAAAGGGGTTAAATCTTGCTGCTAGTTTGTAAAAGGGTTAAATCTTGCTGCCAGGTGGTAAAAAGGGGTTAAATCTTGCTGTCAGGTGTTAAAACGGTTAAATCTTGCTGCCACGTTTAAAAAAGGGTTAAATCTTGCTGCCAGGTGGAAAAAAGCGGTTAAATCTTGCTGCCAGGTGGTAAAAGGGTTAAATCTTGCTGCCAGGTGGAAAAAAGGGGTTAAATCTTGCTGCCAGGTGGTAAACGGATTAAATATTGCTGCCATGTGGTAAATGGCTTAAATCTTGCTGCCAGGTAAAAAAAAGGGGTAAATCTTGCTGCCAGGTGGTAAAAGGGTTAAATCTTGCTGCCAGGTAGTAAAAGGGTTAAATATTGCTGACAGATGGTAAAAGGGTTAAATCTTGCTGCCAGGTGGTAAACAGGTTAAATCTTGCTGCCAGGTGGTAAACGGCTTAAATCTTGCTGCCAGGTAGTAAAGGGTTAAATCCTGCTGCCAGGTGGGAAAAGGGTTAAATCTTGCTGCAAGGTGGTAATCGGGTTAAATCTTGCTGCCATGTGGAAAAAAGGGGATAAGTCTTGCTGCCATGTGGTAAAAGGGTTAAATCTTGCTGCCAGGTGAAAAAAATGGTTAAATCTTGCTGTCAGATGGAAAAAAGGGGTTAAATCTTGCTGCTAGTTTGTAAAAGGGTTAAATCTTGCTGCCAGGTGGTAAAAAGGGGTTAAATCTTGCTGTCAGGTGTTAAAACGGTTAAATCTTGCTGCCACGTTTAAAAAAGGGTTAAATCTTGCTGCCAGGTGGAAAAAAGCGGTTAAATCTTGCTGCCAGGTGGAAAAAAGGGGTTAAATCTTGCTGCTAGGTGGTAAAAGGGTTAAATCTTGCTGCCAGGTGGTAAAAAGGAGTTAAATCTTGCTGCCAGTTGGAAAAAGGGTTAAATGTTACTGCCACGTGAAAAAAAGGGTTAAATCTTGCTGCCAGATGGTAAACGGCTTAAATCTTTCTGCCAGGTAGTTAACAGGTTAAATTTTGCTGCCAGGTGGTAAAAGGGTTAAATCTTGCTGCCAGGTGGTAAACGGATTAAATATTGCTGCCATGTGGTAAATGGCTTAAATCTTGCTGCCAGGTAAAAAAAAGGGGTAAATCTTGCTGCCAGGTGGTAAAAGGGTTAAATCTTGCTGCCAGGTAGTAAAAGGGTTAAATATTGCTGACAGATGGTAAAAGGGTTAAATCTTGCTGCCAGGTGGTAAACAGGTTAAATCTTGCTGCCAGGTGGTAAACGGCTTAAATCTTGCTGCCAGGTAGTAAAGGGTTAAATCCTGCTGCCAGGTGGGAAAAGGGTTAAATCTTGCTGCAAGGTGGTAATCGGGTTAAATCTTGCTGCCATGTGGAAAAAAGGGGATAAGTCTTGCTGCCATGTGGTAAAAGGGTTAAATCTTGCTGCCAGGTGAAAAAAATGGTTAAATCTTGCTGTCAGATGGAAAAAAGGGGTTAAATCTTGCTGCTAGTTTGTAAAAGGGTTAAATCTTGCTGCCAGGTGGTAAAAAGGGGTTAAATCTTGCTGTCAGGTGTTAAAACGGTTAAATCTTGCTGCCACGTTTAAAAAAGGGTTAAATCTTGCTGCCAGGTGGAAAAAAGCGGTTAAATCTTGCTGCCAGGTGGTAAAAGGGATAAATCTTGCTGCCAGGTGGAAAAAAGGGGTTAAATCTTGCTGCCAGGTGGTAAAAGGGCTAAATCTTGCTGCCACGTAATAAAAAGGGTTAAATCTAGCTGCCAGGTGGAAAAAAGGGGTTAAATCTTGCTGCCAGGTGGTAAAAGGGATAAATCTTGCTGCCAGGTGGTAAACTGGTTAAATCTTGCTGCCAGGTAGTAAACGGGTTAAATCTTGCTGCCAGGTGGTAAAAGGGTTAAATCTTGCTGCCAGGTGGTAAACGGGTTAAATCTTGCTGCCAGGTGGTAAACAGCTTAAATCTTGCTGCCAGGTAGTTAACAGGTTAAATTTTGCTGCCAGGTGGTAAAAGGGTTAAATCTTGCTGCCAGGTGGTAAACGGATTAAATCTTGCTGCCATGTGGTAAATGGCTTAAATCTTGCTGCCAGGTAGAAAAAAGGGTTAAATCTTGCTGCCAGATAGTAAAAGGGTTAAATCTTGCTGCCAGGTGGTAAAAGGGTTAAATCTTGCTGCCAGTTGGTAAACGGGTTAAATTTAGCTGCCAGCTAGAAAAATGGGCTAAATCTTGCTGCCAGTTGGTAAACGGCTTAAATTTTGCTGCCATGTAGAAAAAAGGGTTAAATCTTGCTGCCAGGTGGAAAAAAAAGGATTAAATCTTACTGCCAGGCGGAAAGTGGGTTAAATCTTGCTGCCAGGTGGTAAACGGGTTAAATATTGCTGTCAGGTGTAAAAAGGCGGTTACATCTTGCTGCCAGCTGGAAAAAAAAGGATTAATTCTTGCTGCCAGGTGGTAAATGGGTTAAATCTTTCTGCCAGGTAGTTAACAGGTTAAATTTTGCTGCCAGGTGGTAAAAGGGTTAAATCTTGCTGCCAGGTGGTAAACGGATTAAATATTGCTGCCATGTGGTAAATGGCTTAAATCTTGCTGCCAGGTAAAAAAAAGGGGTAAATCTTGCTGCCAGGTGGTAAAAGGGTTAAATCTTGCTGCCAGGTAGTAAAAGGGTTAAATATTGCTGACAGATGGTAAAAGGGTTAAATCTTGCTGCCAGGTGGTAAACAGGTTAAATCTTGCTGCCAGGTGGTAAACGGCTTAAATCTTGCTGCCAGGTAGTAAAGGGTTAAATCCTGCTGCCAGGTGGGAAAAGGGTTAAATCTTGCTGCAAGGTGGTAATCGGGTTAAATCTTGCTGCCATGTGGAAAAAAGGGGATAAGTCTTGCTGCCATGTGGTAAAAGGGTTAAATCTTGCTGCCAGGTGAAAAAAATGGTTAAATCTTGCTGTCAGATGGAAAAAAGGGGTTAAATCTTGCTGCTAGTTTGTAAAAGGGTTAAATCTTGCTGCCAGGTGGTAAAAAGGGGTTAAATCTTGCTGTCAGGTGTTAAAACGGTTAAATCTTGCTGCCACGTTTAAAAAAGGGTTAAATCTTGCTGCCAGGTGGAAAAAAGCGGTTAAATCTTGCTGCCAGGTGGTAAAAGGGTTAAATCTTGCTGCCAGGTGGAAAAAAGGGGTTAAATCTTGCTGCCAGGTGGTAAACGGATTAAATATTGCTGCCATGTGGTAAATGGCTTAAATCTTGCTGCCAGGTAAAAAAAAGGGGTAAATCTTGCTGCCAGGTGGTAAAAGGGTTAAATCTTGCTGCCAGGTAGTAAAAGGGTTAAATATTGCTGACAGATGGTAAAAGGGTTAAATCTTGCTGCCAGGTGGTAAACAGGTTAAATCTTGCTGCCAGGTGGTAAACGGCTTAAATCTTGCTGCCAGGTAGTAAAGGGTTAAATCCTGCTGCCAGGTGGGAAAAGGGTTAAATCTTGCTGCAAGGTGGTAATCGGGTTAAATCTTGCTGCCATGTGGAAAAAAGGGGATAAGTCTTGCTGCCATGTGGTAAAAGGGTTAAATCTTGCTGCCAGGTGAAAAAAATGGTTAAATCTTGCTGTCAGATGGAAAAAAGGGGTTAAATCTTGCTGCTAGTTTGTAAAAGGGTTAAATCTTGCTGCCAGGTGGTAAAAAGGGGTTAAATCTTGCTGTCAGGTGTTAAAACGGTTAAATCTTGCTGCCACGTTTAAAAAAGGGTTAAATCTTGCTGCCAGGTGGAAAAAAGCGGTTAAATCTTGCTGCCAGGTGGTAAAAGGGTTAAATCTTGCTGCCAGGTGGAAAAAAGGGGTTAAATCTTGCTGCCAGGTGGTAAAAGGGCTAAATCTTGCTGCCACGTAATAAAAAGGGTTAAATCTAGCTGCCAGGTGGAAAAAAGGGGTTAAATCTTGCTGCCAGGTGGTAAAAGGGATAAATCTTGCTGCCAGGTGGTAAACTGGTTAAATCTTGCTGCCAGGTAGTAAACGGGTTAAATCTTGCTGCCAGGTGGTAAAAGGGTTAAATCTTGCTGCCAGGTGGTAAACGGGTTAAATCTTGCTGCCAGGTGGTAAACAGCTTAAATCTTGCTGCCAGGTAGTTAACAGGTTAAATTTTGCTGCCAGGTGGTAAAAGGGTTAAATCTTGCTGCCAGGTGGTAAACGGATTAAATCTTGCTGCCATGTGGTAAATGGCTTAAATCTTGCTGCCAGGTAGAAAAAAGGGTTAAATCTTGCTGCCAGATAGTAAAAGGGTTAAATCTTGCTGCCAGGTGGTAAAAGGGTTAAATCTTGCTGCCAGTTGGTAAACGGGTTAAATTTAGCTGCCAGCTAGAAAAATGGGCTAAATCTTGCTGCCAGTTGGTAAACGGCTTAAATTTTGCTGCCATGTAGAAAAAAGGGTTAAATCTTGCTGCCAGGTGGAAAAAAAAGGATTAAATCTTACTGCCAGGCGGAAAGTGGGTTAAATCTTGCTGCCAGGTGGTAAACGGGTTAAATATTGCTGTCAGGTGTAAAAAGGCGGTTACATCTTGCTGCCAGCTGGAAAAAAAAGGATTAATTCTTGCTGCCAGGTGGTAAATGGGTTAAATCTTTCTGCCAGGTAGTTAACAGGTTAAATTTTGCTGCCAGGTGGTAAAAGGGTTAAATCTTGCTGCCAGGTGGTAAACGGATTAAATATTGCTGCCATGTGGTAAATGGCTTAAATCTTGCTGCCAGGTAAAAAAAAGGGGTAAATCTTGCTGCCAGGTGGTAAAAGGGTTAAATCTTGCTGCCAGGTAGTAAAAGGGTTAAATATTGCTGACAGATGGTAAAAGGGTTAAATCTTGCTGCCAGGTGGTAAACAGGTTAAATCTTGCTGCCAGGTGGTAAACGGCTTAAATCTTGCTGCCAGGTAGTAAAGGGTTAAATCCTGCTGCCAGGTGGGAAAAGGGTTAAATCTTGCTGCAAGGTGGTAATCGGGTTAAATCTTGCTGCCATGTGGAAAAAAGGGGATAAGTCTTGCTGCCATGTGGTAAAAGGGTTAAATCTTGCTGCCAGGTGAAAAAAATGGTTAAATCTTGCTGTCAGATGGAAAAAAGGGGTTAAATCTTGCTGCTAGTTTGTAAAAGGGTTAAATCTTGCTGCCAGGTGGTAAAAAGGGGTTAAATCTTGCTGTCAGGTGTTAAAACGGTTAAATCTTGCTGCCACGTTTAAAAAAGGGTTAAATCTTGCTGCCAGGTGGAAAAAAGCGGTTAAATCTTGCTGCCAGGTGGTAAAAGGGTTAAATCTTGCTGCCAGGTGGAAAAAAGGGGTTAAATCTTGCTGCCAGGTGGTAAACGGATTAAATATTGCTGCCATGTGGTAAATGGCTTAAATCTTGCTGCCAGGTAAAAAAAAGGGGTAAATCTTGCTGCCAGGTGGTAAAAGGGTTAAATCTTGCTGCCAGGTAGTAAAAGGGTTAAATATTGCTGACAGATGGTAAAAGGGTTAAATCTTGCTGCCAGGTGGTAAACAGGTTAAATCTTGCTGCCAGGTGGTAAACGGCTTAAATCTTGCTGCCAGGTAGTAAAGGGTTAAATCCTGCTGCCAGGTGGGAAAAGGGTTAAATCTTGCTGCAAGGTGGTAATCGGGTTAAATCTTGCTGCCATGTGGAAAAAAGGGGATAAGTCTTGCTGCCATGTGGTAAAAGGGTTAAATCTTGCTGCCAGGTGAAAAAAATGGTTAAATCTTGCTGTCAGATGGAAAAAAGGGGTTAAATCTTGCTGCTAGTTTGTAAAAGGGTTAAATCTTGCTGCCAGGTGGTAAAAAGGGGTTAAATCTTGCTGTCAGGTGTTAAAACGGTTAAATCTTGCTGCCACGTTTAAAAAAGGGTTAAATCTTGCTGCCAGGTGGAAAAAAGCGGTTAAATCTTGCTGCCAGGTGGAAAAAAGGGGTTAAATCTTGCTGCTAGGTGGTAAAAGGGTTAAATCTTGCTGCCAGGTGGTAAAAAGGAGTTAAATCTTGCTGCCAGTTGGAAAAAGGGTTAAATGTTACTGCCACGTGAAAAAAAGGGTTAAATCTTGCTGCCAGATGGTAAACGGCTTAAATCTTTCTGCCAGGTAGTTAACAGGTTAAATTTTGCTGCCAGGTGGTAAAAGGGTTAAATCTTGCTGCCAGGTGGTAAACGGATTAAATATTGCTGCCATGTGGTAAATGGCTTAAATCTTGCTGCCAGGTAAAAAAAAGGGGTAAATCTTGCTGCCAGGTGGTAAAAGGGTTAAATCTTGCTGCCAGGTAGTAAAAGGGTTAAATATTGCTGACAGATGGTAAAAGGGTTAAATCTTGCTGCCAGGTGGTAAACAGGTTAAATCTTGCTGCCAGGTGGTAAACGGCTTAAATCTTGCTGCCAGGTAGTAAAGGGTTAAATCCTGCTGCCAGGTGGGAAAAGGGTTAAATCTTGCTGCAAGGTGGTAATCGGGTTAAATCTTGCTGCCATGTGGAAAAAAGGGGATAAGTCTTGCTGCCATGTGGTAAAAGGGTTAAATCTTGCTGCCAGGTGAAAAAAATGGTTAAATCTTGCTGTCAGATGGAAAAAAGGGGTTAAATCTTGCTGCTAGTTTGTAAAAGGGTTAAATCTTGCTGCCAGGTGGTAAAAAGGGGTTAAATCTTGCTGTCAGGTGTTAAAACGGTTAAATCTTGCTGCCACGTTTAAAAAAGGGTTAAATCTTGCTGCCAGGTGGAAAAAAGCGGTTAAATCTTGCTGCCAGGTGGTAAAAGGGATAAATCTTGCTGCCAGGTGGAAAAAAGGGGTTAAATCTTGCTGCCAGGTGGTAAAAGGGCTAAATCTTGCTGCCACGTAATAAAAAGGGTTAAATCTAGCTGCCAGGTGGAAAAAAGGGGTTAAATCTTGCTGCCAGGTGGTAAAAGGGATAAATCTTGCTGCCAGGTGGTAAACTGGTTAAATCTTGCTGCCAGGTAGTAAACGGGTTAAATCTTGCTGCCAGGTGGTAAAAGGGTTAAATCTTGCTGCCAGGTGGTAAACGGGTTAAATCTTGCTGCCAGGTGGTAAACAGCTTAAATCTTGCTGCCAGGTAGTTAACAGGTTAAATTTTGCTGCCAGGTGGTAAAAGGGTTAAATCTTGCTGCCAGGTGGTAAACGGATTAAATCTTGCTGCCATGTGGTAAATGGCTTAAATCTTGCTGCCAGGTAGAAAAAAGGGTTAAATCTTGCTGCCAGATAGTAAAAGGGTTAAATCTTGCTGCCAGGTGGTAAAAGGGTTAAATCTTGCTGCCAGTTGGTAAACGGGTTAAATTTAGCTGCCAGCTAGAAAAATGGGCTAAATCTTGCTGCCAGTTGGTAAACGGCTTAAATTTTGCTGCCATGTAGAAAAAAGGGTTAAATCTTGCTGCCAGGTGGAAAAAAAAGGATTAAATCTTACTGCCAGGCGGAAAGTGGGTTAAATCTTGCTGCCAGGTGGTAAACGGGTTAAATATTGCTGTCAGGTGTAAAAAGGCGGTTACATCTTGCTGCCAGCTGGAAAAAAAAGGATTAATTCTTGCTGCCAGGTGGTAAATGGGTTAAATCTTTCTGCCAGGTAGTTAACAGGTTAAATTTTGCTGCCAGGTGGTAAAAGGGTTAAATCTTGCTGCCAGGTGGTAAACGGATTAAATATTGCTGCCATGTGGTAAATGGCTTAAATCTTGCTGCCAGGTAAAAAAAAGGGGTAAATCTTGCTGCCAGGTGGTAAAAGGGTTAAATCTTGCTGCCAGGTAGTAAAAGGGTTAAATATTGCTGACAGATGGTAAAAGGGTTAAATCTTGCTGCCAGGTGGTAAACAGGTTAAATCTTGCTGCCAGGTGGTAAACGGCTTAAATCTTGCTGCCAGGTAGTAAAGGGTTAAATCCTGCTGCCAGGTGGGAAAAGGGTTAAATCTTGCTGCAAGGTGGTAATCGGGTTAAATCTTGCTGCCATGTGGAAAAAAGGGGATAAGTCTTGCTGCCATGTGGTAAAAGGGTTAAATCTTGCTGCCAGGTGAAAAAAATGGTTAAATCTTGCTGTCAGATGGAAAAAAGGGGTTAAATCTTGCTGCTAGTTTGTAAAAGGGTTAAATCTTGCTGCCAGGTGGTAAAAAGGGGTTAAATCTTGCTGTCAGGTGTTAAAACGGTTAAATCTTGCTGCCACGTTTAAAAAAGGGTTAAATCTTGCTGCCAGGTGGAAAAAAGCGGTTAAATCTTGCTGCCAGGTGGTAAAAGGGTTAAATCTTGCTGCCAGGTGGAAAAAAGGGGTTAAATCTTGCTGCCAGGTGGTAAACGGATTAAATATTGCTGCCATGTGGTAAATGGCTTAAATCTTGCTGCCAGGTAAAAAAAAGGGGTAAATCTTGCTGCCAGGTGGTAAAAGGGTTAAATCTTGCTGCCAGGTGGTAAACTGGTTAAATCTTGCTGCCAGGTAGTAAACGGGTTAAATCTTGCTGCCAGGTGGTAAAAGGGTTAAATCTTGCTGCCAGGTGGTAAACGGCTTAAATCTTGCTGCAAGGTGGTAAACAGGTTAAATCTTGCTGCCAGGTGAAAAAAAAGGGTTAAATCTTGCTGCCAGGTGGAAAAAAGGGGTTAAATCTTGCTGCTAGGTGGTAAAAGGGTTAAATCTTGCTGCCAGGTGGTAAAAAGGAGTTAAATCTTGCTGCCAGTTGGAAAAAGGGTTAAATCTTACTGCCACGTGAAAAAAAGGGTTAAATCTTGCTGCCAGATGGTAAACGGCTTAAATCTTTCTGCCAGGTAGTTAACAGGTTAAATTTTGCTGCCAGGTGGTAAAAGGGTTAAATCTTGCTGCCAGGTGGTAAACGGATTAAATATTGCTGCCATGTGGTAAATGGCTTAAATCTTGCTGCCAGGTAGAAAAAAGGGGTAAATCTTGCTGCCAGGTGGTAAAAGGGTTAAATCTTGCTGCCAGGTAGTAAAAGGGTTAAATCTTGCTGCCAGGTGGTAAAAAGGGGTTAAATCTTGCTGTCAGGTGTTAAAACGGTTAAATCTTGCTGCCACGTTTAAAAAAGGGTTAAATCTTGCTGCCAGGTGGAAAAAAGCGGTTAAATCTTGCTGCCAGGTGGTAAAAGGGTTAAATCTTGCTGCCAGGTGGAAAAAAGGGGTTAAATCTTGCTGCCAGGTGGTAAAAGGGCTAAATCTTGCTGCCACGTAATAAAAAGGGTTAAATCTAGCTGCCAGGTGGAAAAAAGGGGTTAAATCTTGCTGCCAGGTGGTAAAAGGGATAAATCTTGCTGCCAGGTGGTAAACTGGTTAAATCTTGCTGCCAGGTAGTAAACGGGTTAAATCTTGCTGCCAGGTGGTAAAAGGGTTAAATCTTGCTGCCAGGTGGTAAACGGGTTAAATCTTGCTGCCAGGTGGTAAACAGCTTAAATCTTGCTGCCAGGTAGTTAACAGGTTAAATTTTGCTGCCAGGTGGTAAAAGGGTTAAATCTTGCTGCCAGGTGGTAAACGGATTAAATCTTGCTGCCATGTGGTAAATGGCTTAAATCTTGCTGCCAGGTAGAAAAAAGGGTTACATCTTGCTGCCAGGTAGTAAAAGGGTTAAATCTTGCTGCCAGGTGGTAAAAGGGTTAAATCTTGCTGCCAGTTGGTAAACGGGTTAAATTTAGCTGCCAGCTAGAAAAATGGGCTAAATCTTGCTGCCAGTTGGTAAACGGCTTAAATTTTGCTGCCATGTAGAAAAAAGGGTTAAATCTTGCTGCCAGGTGGAAAAAAAAGGATTAAATCTTACTGCCAGGCGGAAAGTGGGTTAAATCTTGCTGCCAGGTGGTAAACGGGTTAAATATTGCTGTCAGGTGTAAAAAGGCGGTTACATCTTGCTGCCAGCTGGAAAAAAAAGGATTAATTCTTGCTGCCTGGTGGTAAAAGGGTTAAATCTTGCTGCCAGGTGGTAAACAGGTTAAATCTTGCTGCCAGGTGGTAAACGGCTTAAATCTTGCTGCCAGGTAGTAAAGGGTTAAATCCTGCTGCCAGGTGGGAGAAGGGTTAAATCTTGCTGCCAGGTGGTAAACGGCTTAAATCTTGCTGCAAGGTGGTAAACAGGTTAAATCTTGCTGCCAGGTGAAAAAAAAGGGTTAAATCTTGCTGCCAGGTGGAAAAAAGGGGTTAAATCTTGCTGCTAGGTGGTAAAAGGGTTAAATCTTGCTGCCAGGTGGTAAAAAGGAGTTAAATCTTGCTGCCAGTTGGAAAAAGGGTTAAATCTTACTGCCACGTGAAAAAAAGGGTTAAATCTTGCTGCCAGATGGTAAACGGCTTAAATCTTTCTGCCAGGTAGTTAACAGGTTAAATTTTGCTGCCAGGTGGTAAAAGGGTTAAATCTTGCTGCCAGGTGGTAAACGGATTAAATATTGCTGCCATGTGGTAAATGGCTTAAATCTTGCTGCCAGGTAGAAAAAAGGGGTAAATCTTGCTGCCAGGTGGTAAAAGGGTTAAATCTTGCTGCCAGGTAGTAAAAGGGTTAAATATTGCTGACAGGTGGTAAAAGGGTTAAATCTTGCTGCCAGGTGGTAAACAGGTTAAATCTTGCTGCCAGGTGGTAAACGGCTTAAATCTTTCTGCCAGGTAGTAAAGGGTTAAATCCTGCTGCCAGGTGGGAGAAGGGTTAAATCTTGCTGCCAGGTGGTAAACGGCTTAAATCTTGCTGCAAGGTGGTAAACAGGTTAAATCTTGCTGCCAGGTGAAAAAAAAGGGTTAAATCTTACTGCCAGGTGGAAAAAAGGGGTTAAATCTTGCTGCTAGGTGGTAAAAGGGTTAAATCTTGCTGCCAGGTGGTAAAAAGGAGTTAAATCTTGCTGCCAGTTGGAAAAAGGGTTAAATGTTACTGCCACGTGAAAAAAAGGGTTAAATCTTGCTGCCAGATGGTAAACGGCTTAAATCTTTCTGCCAGGTAGTTAACAGGTTAAATTTTGCTGCCAGGTGGTAAAAGGGTTAAATCTTGCTGCCAGGTGGTAAACGGATTAAATATTGCTGCCATGTGGTAAATGGCTTAAATCTTGCTGCCAGGTAAAAAAAAGGGGTAAATCTTGCTGCCAGGTGGTAAAAGGGTTAAATCTTGCTGCCAGGTAGTAAAAGGGTTAAATATTGCTGACAGATGGTAAAAGGGTTAAATCTTGCTGCCAGGTGGTAAACAGGTTAAATCTTGCTGCCAGGTGGTAAACGGCTTAAATCTTGCTGCCAGGTAGTAAAGGGTTAAATCCTGCTGCCAGGTGGGAAAAGGGTTAAATCTTGCTGCAAGGTGGTAATCGGGTTAAATCTTGCTGCCATGTGGAAAAAAGGGGATAAGTCTTGCTGCCATGTGGTAAAAGGGTTAAATCTTGCTGCCAGGTGAAAAAAATGGTTAAATCTTGCTGTCAGATGGAAAAAAGGGGTTAAATCTTGCTGCTAGTTTGTAAAAGGGTTAAATCTTGCTGCCAGGTGGTAAAAAGGGGTTAAATCTTGCTGTCAGGTGTTAAAACGGTTAAATCTTGCTGCCACGTTTAAAAAAGGGTTAAATCTTGCTGCCAGGTGGAAAAAAGCGGTTAAATCTTGCTGCCAGGTGGTAAAAGGGTTAAATCTTGCTGCCAGGTGGAAAAAAGGGGTTAAATCTTGCTGCCAGGTGGTAAAAGGGCTAAATCTTGCTGCCACGTAATAAAAAGGGTTAAATCTAGCTGCCAGGTGGAAAAAAGGGGTTAAATCTTGCTGCCAGGTGGTAAAAGGGATAAATCTTGCTGCCAGGTGGTAAACTGGTTAAATCTTGCTGCCAGGTAGTAAACGGGTTAAATCTTGCTGCCAGGTGGTAAAAGGGTTAAATCTTGCTGCCAGGTGGTAAACGGGTTAAATCTTGCTGCCAGGTGGTAAACAGCTTAAATCTTGCTGCCAGGTAGTTAACAGGTTAAATTTTGCTGCCAGGTGGTAAAAGGGTTAAATCTTGCTGCCAGGTGGTAAACGGATTAAATCTTGCTGCCATGTGGTAAATGGCTTAAATCTTGCTGCCAGGTAGAAAAAAGGGTTAAATCTTGCTGCCAGATAGTAAAAGGGTTAAATCTTGCTGCCAGGTGGTAAAAGGGTTAAATCTTGCTGCCAGTTGGTAAACGGGTTAAATTTAGCTGCCAGCTAGAAAAATGGGCTAAATCTTGCTGCCAGTTGGTAAACGGCTTAAATTTTGCTGCCATGTAGAAAAAAGGGTTAAATCTTGCTGCCAGGTGGAAAAAAAAGGATTAAATCTTACTGCCAGGCGGAAAGTGGGTTAAATCTTGCTGCCAGGTGGTAAACGGGTTAAATATTGCTGTCAGGTGTAAAAAGGCGGTTACATCTTGCTGCCAGCTGGAAAAAAAAGGATTAATTCTTGCTGCCAGGTGGTAAATGGGTTAAATCTTTCTGCCAGGTAGTTAACAGGTTAAATTTTGCTGCCAGGTGGTAAAAGGGTTAAATCTTGCTGCCAGGTGGTAAACGGATTAAATATTGCTGCCATGTGGTAAATGGCTTAAATCTTGCTGCCAGGTAAAAAAAAGGGGTAAATCTTGCTGCCAGGTGGTAAAAGGGTTAAATCTTGCTGCCAGGTAGTAAAAGGGTTAAATATTGCTGACAGATGGTAAAAGGGTTAAATCTTGCTGCCAGGTGGTAAACAGGTTAAATCTTGCTGCCAGGTGGTAAACGGCTTAAATCTTGCTGCCAGGTAGTAAAGGGTTAAATCCTGCTGCCAGGTGGGAAAAGGGTTAAATCTTGCTGCAAGGTGGTAATCGGGTTAAATCTTGCTGCCATGTGGAAAAAAGGGGATAAGTCTTGCTGCCATGTGGTAAAAGGGTTAAATCTTGCTGCCAGGTGAAAAAAATGGTTAAATCTTGCTGTCAGATGGAAAAAAGGGGTTAAATCTTGCTGCTAGTTTGTAAAAGGGTTAAATCTTGCTGCCAGGTGGTAAAAAGGGGTTAAATCTTGCTGTCAGGTGTTAAAACGGTTAAATCTTGCTGCCACGTTTAAAAAAGGGTTAAATCTTGCTGCCAGGTGGAAAAAAGCGGTTAAATCTTGCTGCCAGGTGGTAAAAGGGTTAAATCTTGCTGCCAGGTGGAAAAAAGGGGTTAAATCTTGCTGCCAGGTGGTAAACGGATTAAATATTGCTGCCATGTGGTAAATGGCTTAAATCTTGCTGCCAGGTAAAAAAAAGGGGTAAATCTTGCTGCCAGGTGGTAAAAGGGTTAAATCTTGCTGCCAGGTGGTAAACTGGTTAAATCTTGCTGCCAGGTAGTAAACGGGTTAAATCTTGCTGCCAGGTGGTAAAAGGGTTAAATCTTGCTGCCAGGTGGTAAACGGCTTAAATCTTGCTGCAAGGTGGTAAACAGGTTAAATCTTGCTGCCAGGTGAAAAAAAAGGGTTAAATCTTGCTGCCAGGTGGAAAAAAGGGGTTAAATCTTGCTGCTAGGTGGTAAAAGGGTTAAATCTTGCTGCCAGGTGGTAAAAAGGAGTTAAATCTTGCTGCCAGTTGGAAAAAGGGTTAAATCTTACTGCCACGTGAAAAAAAGGGTTAAATCTTGCTGCCAGATGGTAAACGGCTTAAATCTTTCTGCCAGGTAGTTAACAGGTTAAATTTTGCTGCCAGGTGGTAAAAGGGTTAAATCTTGCTGCCAGGTGGTAAACGGATTAAATATTGCTGCCATGTGGTAAATGGCTTAAATCTTGCTGCCAGGTAGAAAAAAGGGGTAAATCTTGCTGCCAGGTGGTAAAAGGGTTAAATCTTGCTGCCAGGTAGTAAAAGGGTTAAATCTTGCTGCCAGGTGGTAAAAAGGGGTTAAATCTTGCTGTCAGGTGTTAAAACGGTTAAATCTTGCTGCCACGTTTAAAAAAGGGTTAAATCTTGCTGCCAGGTGGAAAAAAGCGGTTAAATCTTGCTGCCAGGTGGTAAAAGGGTTAAATCTTGCTGCCAGGTGGAAAAAAGGGGTTAAATCTTGCTGCCAGGTGGTAAAAGGGCTAAATCTTGCTGCCACGTAATAAAAAGGGTTAAATCTAGCTGCCAGGTGGAAAAAAGGGGTTAAATCTTGCTGCCAGGTGGTAAAAGGGATAAATCTTGCTGCCAGGTGGTAAACTGGTTAAATCTTGCTGCCAGGTAGTAAACGGGTTAAATCTTGCTGCCAGGTGGTAAAAGGGTTAAATCTTGCTGCCAGGTGGTAAACGGGTTAAATCTTGCTGCCAGGTGGTAAACAGCTTAAATCTTGCTGCCAGGTAGTTAACAGGTTAAATTTTGCTGCCAGGTGGTAAAAGGGTTAAATCTTGCTGCCAGGTGGTAAACGGATTAAATCTTGCTGCCATGTGGTAAATGGCTTAAATCTTGCTGCCAGGTAGAAAAAAGGGTTACATCTTGCTGCCAGGTAGTAAAAGGGTTAAATCTTGCTGCCAGGTGGTAAAAGGGTTAAATCTTGCTGCCAGTTGGTAAACGGGTTAAATTTAGCTGCCAGCTAGAAAAATGGGCTAAATCTTGCTGCCAGTTGGTAAACGGCTTAAATTTTGCTGCCATGTAGAAAAAAGGGTTAAATCTTGCTGCCAGGTGGAAAAAAAAGGATTAAATCTTACTGCCAGGCGGAAAGTGGGTTAAATCTTGCTGCCAGGTGGTAAACGGGTTAAATATTGCTGTCAGGTGTAAAAAGGCGGTTACATCTTGCTGCCAGCTGGAAAAAAAAGGATTAATTCTTGCTGCCTGGTGGTAAAAGGGTTAAATCTTGCTGCCAGGTGGTAAACAGGTTAAATCTTGCTGCCAGGTGGTAAACGGCTTAAATCTTGCTGCCAGGTAGTAAAGGGTTAAATCCTGCTGCCAGGTGGGAGAAGGGTTAAATCTTGCTGCCAGGTGGTAAACGGCTTAAATCTTGCTGCAAGGTGGTAAACAGGTTAAATCTTGCTGCCAGGTGAAAAAAAAGGGTTAAATCTTGCTGCCAGGTGGAAAAAAGGGGTTAAATCTTGCTGCTAGGTGGTAAAAGGGTTAAATCTTGCTGCCAGGTGGTAAAAAGGAGTTAAATCTTGCTGCCAGTTGGAAAAAGGGTTAAATCTTACTGCCACGTGAAAAAAAGGGTTAAATCTTGCTGCCAGATGGTAAACGGCTTAAATCTTTCTGCCAGGTAGTTAACAGGTTAAATTTTGCTGCCAGGTGGTAAAAGGGTTAAATCTTGCTGCCAGGTGGTAAACGGATTAAATATTGCTGCCATGTGGTAAATGGCTTAAATCTTGCTGCCAGGTAGAAAAAAGGGGTAAATCTTGCTGCCAGGTGGTAAAAGGGTTAAATCTTGCTGCCAGGTAGTAAAAGGGTTAAATATTGCTGACAGGTGGTAAAAGGGTTAAATCTTGCTGCCAGGTGGTAAACAGGTTAAATCTTGCTGCCAGGTGGTAAACGGCTTAAATCTTTCTGCCAGGTAGTAAAGGGTTAAATCCTGCTGCCAGGTGGGAGAAGGGTTAAATCTTGCTGCCAGGTGGTAAACGGCTTAAATCTTGCTGCAAGGTGGTAAACAGGTTAAATCTTGCTGCCAGGTGAAAAAAAAGGGTTAAATCTTACTGCCAGGTGGAAAAAAGGGGTTAAATCTTGCTGCTAGGTGGTAAAAGGGTTAAATCTTGCTGCCAGGTGGTAAAAAGGAGTTAAATCTTGCTGCCAGTTGGAAAAAGGGTTAAATGTTACTGCCACGTGAAAAAAAGGGTTAAATCTTGCTGCCAGATGGTAAACGGCTTAAATCTTTCTGCCAGGTAGTTAACAGGTTAAATTTTGCTGCCAGGTGGTAAAAGGGTTAAATCTTGCTGCCAGGTGGTAAACGGATTAAATATTGCTGCCATGTGGTAAATGGCTTAAATCTTGCTGCCAGGTAAAAAAAAGGGGTAAATCTTGCTGCCAGGTGGTAAAAGGGTTAAATCTTGCTGCCAGGTAGTAAAAGGGTTAAATATTGCTGACAGATGGTAAAAGGGTTAAATCTTGCTGCCAGGTGGTAAACAGGTTAAATCTTGCTGCCAGGTGGTAAACGGCTTAAATCTTGCTGCCAGGTAGTAAAGGGTTAAATCCTGCTGCCAGGTGGGAAAAGGGTTAAATCTTGCTGCAAGGTGGTAATCGGGTTAAATCTTGCTGCCATGTGGAAAAAAGGGGATAAGTCTTGCTGCCATGTGGTAAAAGGGTTAAATCTTGCTGCCAGGTGAAAAAAATGGTTAAATCTTGCTGTCAGATGGAAAAAAGGGGTTAAATCTTGCTGCTAGTTTGTAAAAGGGTTAAATCTTGCTGCCAGGTGGTAAAAAGGGGTTAAATCTTGCTGTCAGGTGTTAAAACGGTTAAATCTTGCTGCCACGTTTAAAAAAGGGTTAAATCTTGCTGCCAGGTGGAAAAAAGCGGTTAAATCTTGCTGCCAGGTGGTAAAAGGGTTAAATCTTGCTGCCAGGTGGAAAAAAGGGGTTAAATCTTGCTGCCAGGTGGTAAAAGGGCTAAATCTTGCTGCCACGTAATAAAAAGGGTTAAATCTAGCTGCCAGGTGGAAAAAAGGGGTTAAATCTTGCTGCCAGGTGGTAAAAGGGATAAATCTTGCTGCCAGGTGGTAAACTGGTTAAATCTTGCTGCCAGGTAGTAAACGGGTTAAATCTTGCTGCCAGGTGGTAAAAGGGTTAAATCTTGCTGCCAGGTGGTAAACGGGTTAAATCTTGCTGCCAGGTGGTAAACAGCTTAAATCTTGCTGCCAGGTAGTTAACAGGTTAAATTTTGCTGCCAGGTGGTAAAAGGGTTAAATCTTGCTGCCAGGTGGTAAACGGATTAAATCTTGCTGCCATGTGGTAAATGGCTTAAATCTTGCTGCCAGGTAGAAAAAAGGGTTAAATCTTGCTGCCAGATAGTAAAAGGGTTAAATCTTGCTGCCAGGTGGTAAAAGGGTTAAATCTTGCTGCCAGTTGGTAAACGGGTTAAATTTAGCTGCCAGCTAGAAAAATGGGCTAAATCTTGCTGCCAGTTGGTAAACGGCTTAAATTTTGCTGCCATGTAGAAAAAAGGGTTAAATCTTGCTGCCAGGTGGAAAAAAAAGGATTAAATCTTACTGCCAGGCGGAAAGTGGGTTAAATCTTGCTGCCAGGTGGTAAACGGGTTAAATATTGCTGTCAGGTGTAAAAAGGCGGTTACATCTTGCTGCCAGCTGGAAAAAAAAGGATTAATTCTTGCTGCCAGGTGGTAAATGGGTTAAATCTTTCTGCCAGGTAGTTAACAGGTTAAATTTTGCTGCCAGGTGGTAAAAGGGTTAAATCTTGCTGCCAGGTGGTAAACGGATTAAATATTGCTGCCATGTGGTAAATGGCTTAAATCTTGCTGCCAGGTAAAAAAAAGGGGTAAATCTTGCTGCCAGGTGGTAAAAGGGTTAAATCTTGCTGCCAGGTAGTAAAAGGGTTAAATATTGCTGACAGATGGTAAAAGGGTTAAATCTTGCTGCCAGGTGGTAAACAGGTTAAATCTTGCTGCCAGGTGGTAAACGGCTTAAATCTTGCTGCCAGGTAGTAAAGGGTTAAATCCTGCTGCCAGGTGGGAAAAGGGTTAAATCTTGCTGCAAGGTGGTAATCGGGTTAAATCTTGCTGCCATGTGGAAAAAAGGGGATAAGTCTTGCTGCCATGTGGTAAAAGGGTTAAATCTTGCTGCCAGGTGAAAAAAATGGTTAAATCTTGCTGTCAGATGGAAAAAAGGGGTTAAATCTTGCTGCTAGTTTGTAAAAGGGTTAAATCTTGCTGCCAGGTGGTAAAAAGGGGTTAAATCTTGCTGTCAGGTGTTAAAACGGTTAAATCTTGCTGCCACGTTTAAAAAAGGGTTAAATCTTGCTGCCAGGTGGAAAAAAGCGGTTAAATCTTGCTGCCAGGTGGTAAAAGGGTTAAATCTTGCTGCCAGGTGGAAAAAAGGGGTTAAATCTTGCTGCCAGGTGGTAAAAGGGCTAAATCTTGCTGCCACGTAATAAAAAGGGTTAAATCTAGCTGCCAGGTGGAAAAAAGGGGTTAAATCTTGCTGCCAGGTGGTAAAAGGGATAAATCTTGCTGCCAGGTGGTAAACTGGTTAAATCTTGCTGCCAGGTAGTAAACGGGTTAAATCTTGCTGCCAGGTGGTAAAAGGGTTAAATCTTGCTGCCAGGTGGTAAAAGGGATAAATCTTGCTGCCAGGTGGTAAACTGGTTAAATCTTGCTGCCAGGTAGTAAACGGGTTAAATCTTGCTGCCAGGTGGTAAAAGGGTTAAATCTTGCTGCCAGGTGGTAAACGGGTTAAATCTTGCTGCCAGGTGGTAAACAGCTTAAATCTTGCTGCCAGGTAGTTAACAGGTTAAATTTTGCTGCCAGGTGGTAAAAGGGTTAAATCTTGCTGCCAGGTGGTAAACGGATTAAATCTTGCTGCCATGTGGTAAATGGCTTAAATCTTGCTGCCAGGTAGAAAAAAGGGTTACATCTTGCTGCCAGGTAGTAAAAGGGTTAAATCTTGCTGCCAGGTGGTAAAAGGGTTAAATCTTGCTGCCAGTTGGTAAACGGGTTAAATTTAGCTGCCAGCTAGAAAAATGGGCTAAATCTTGCTGCCAGTTGGTAAACGGCTTAAATTTTGCTGCCATGTAGAAAAAAGGGTTAAATCTTGCTGCCAGGTGGAAAAAAAAGGATTAAATCTTACTGCCAGGCGGAAAGTGGGTTAAATCTTGCTGCCAGGTGGTAAACGGGTTAAATATTGCTGTCAGGTGTAAAAAGGCGGTTACATCTTGCTGCCAGCTGGAAAAAAAAGGATTAATTCTTGCTGCCTGGTGGTAAAAGGGTTAAATCTTGCTGCCAGGTGGTAAACAGGTTAAATCTTGCTGCCAGGTGGTAAACGGCTTAAATCTTGCTGCCAGGTAGTAAAGGGTTAAATCCTGCTGCCAGGTGGGAGAAGGGTTAAATCTTGCTGCCAGGTGGTAAACGGCTTAAATCTTGCTGCAAGGTGGTAAACAGGTTAAATCTTGCTGCCAGGTGAAAAAAAAGGGTTAAATCTTACTGCCAGGTGGAAAAAAGGGGTTAAATCTTGCTGCTAGGTGGTAAAAGGGTTAAATCTTGCTGCCAGGTGGTAAAAAGGAGTTAAATCTTGCTGCCAGTTGGAAAAAGGGTTAAATGTTACTGCCACGTGAAAAAAAGGGTTAAATCTTGCTGCCAGATGGTAAACGGCTTAAATCTTTCTGCCAGGTAGTTAACAGGTTAAATTTTGCTGCCAGGTGGTAAAAGGGTTAAATCTTGCTGCCAGGTGGTAAACGGATTAAATATTGCTGCCATGTGGTAAATGGCTTAAATCTTGCTGCCAGGTAAAAAAAAGGGGTAAATCTTGCTGCCAGGTGGTAAAAGGGTTAAATCTTGCTGCCAGGTAGTAAAAGGGTTAAATATTGCTGACAGGTGGTAAAAGGGTTAAATCTTGCTGCCAGGTGGTAAACAGGTTAAATCTTGCTGCCAGGTGGTAAACGGCTTAAATCTTTCTGCCAGGTAGTAAAGGGTTAAATCCTGCTGCCAGGTGGGAGAAGGGTTAAATCTTGCTGCCAGGTGGTAAACGGCTTAAATCTTGCTGCAAGGTGGTAAACAGGTTAAATCTTGCTGCCAGGTGAAAAAAAAGGGTTAAATCTTACTGCCAGGTGGAAAAAAGGGGTTAAATCTTGCTGCTAGGTGGTAAAAGGGTTAAATCTTGCTGCCAGGTGGTAAAAAGGAGTTAAATCTTGCTGCCAGTTGGAAAAAGGGTTAAATGTTACTGCCACGTGAAAAAAAGGGTTAAATCTTGCTGCCAGATGGTAAACGGCTTAAATCTTTCTGCCAGGTAGTTAACAGGTTAAATTTTGCTGCCAGGTGGTAAAAGGGTTAAATCTTGCTGCCAGGTGGTAAACGGATTAAATATTGCTGCCATGTGGTAAATGGCTTAAATCTTGCTGCCAGGTAAAAAAAAGGGGTAAATCTTGCTGCCAGGTGGTAAAAGGGTTAAATCTTGCTGCCAGGTAGTAAAAGGGTTAAATATTGCTGACAGATGGTAAAAGGGTTAAATCTTGCTGCCAGGTGGTAAACAGGTTAAATCTTGCTGCCAGGTGGTAAACGGCTTAAATCTTGCTGCCAGGTAGTAAAGGGTTAAATCCTGCTGCCAGGTGGGAAAAGGGTTAAATCTTGCTGCAAGGTGGTAATCGGGTTAAATCTTGCTGCCATGTGGAAAAAAGGGGATAAGTCTTGCTGCCATGTGGTAAAAGGGTTAAATCTTGCTGCCAGGTGAAAAAAATGGTTAAATCTTGCTGTCAGATGGAAAAAAGGGGTTAAATCTTGCTGCTAGTTTGTAAAAGGGTTAAATCTTGCTGCCAGGTGGTAAAAAGGGGTTAAATCTTGCTGTCAGGTGTTAAAACGGTTAAATCTTGCTGCCACGTTTAAAAAAGGGTTAAATCTTGCTGCCAGGTGGAAAAAAGCGGTTAAATCTTGCTGCCAGGTGGTAAAAGGGTTAAATCTTGCTGCCAGGTGGAAAAAAGGGGTTAAATCTTGCTGCCAGGTGGTAAAAGGGCTAAATCTTGCTGCCACGTAATAAAAAGGGTTAAATCTAGCTGCCAGGTGGAAAAAAGGGGTTAAATCTTGCTGCCAGGTGGTAAAAGGGATAAATCTTGCTGCCAGGTGGTAAACTGGTTAAATCTTGCTGCCAGGTAGTAAACGGGTTAAATCTTGCTGCCAGGTGGTAAAAGGGTTAAATCTTGCTGCCAGGTGGTAAACGGGTTAAATCTTGCTGCCAGGTGGTAAACAGCTTAAATCTTGCTGCCAGGTAGTTAACAGGTTAAATTTTGCTGCCAGGTGGTAAAAGGGTTAAATCTTGCTGCCAGGTGGTAAACGGATTAAATCTTGCTGCCATGTGGTAAATGGCTTAAATCTTGCTGCCAGGTAGAAAAAAGGGTTAAATCTTGCTGCCAGATAGTAAAAGGGTTAAATCTTGCTGCCAGGTGGTAAAAGGGTTAAATCTTGCTGCCAGTTGGTAAACGGGTTAAATTTAGCTGCCAGCTAGAAAAATGGGCTAAATCTTGCTGCCAGTTGGTAAACGGCTTAAATTTTGCTGCCATGTAGAAAAAAGGGTTAAATCTTGCTGCCAGGTGGAAAAAAAAGGATTAAATCTTACTGCCAGGCGGAAAGTGGGTTAAATCTTGCTGCCAGGTGGTAAACGGGTTAAATATTGCTGTCAGGTGTAAAAAGGCGGTTACATCTTGCTGCCAGCTGGAAAAAAAAGGATTAATTCTTGCTGCCAGGTGGTAAATGGGTTAAATCTTTCTGCCAGGTAGTTAACAGGTTAAATTTTGCTGCCAGGTGGTAAAAGGGTTAAATCTTGCTGCCAGGTGGTAAACGGATTAAATATTGCTGCCATGTGGTAAATGGCTTAAATCTTGCTGCCAGGTAAAAAAAAGGGGTAAATCTTGCTGCCAGGTGGTAAAAGGGTTAAATCTTGCTGCCAGGTAGTAAAAGGGTTAAATATTGCTGACAGATGGTAAAAGGGTTAAATCTTGCTGCCAGGTGGTAAACAGGTTAAATCTTGCTGCCAGGTGGTAAACGGCTTAAATCTTGCTGCCAGGTAGTAAAGGGTTAAATCCTGCTGCCAGGTGGGAAAAGGGTTAAATCTTGCTGCAAGGTGGTAATCGGGTTAAATCTTGCTGCCATGTGGAAAAAAGGGGATAAGTCTTGCTGCCATGTGGTAAAAGGGTTAAATCTTGCTGCCAGGTGAAAAAAATGGTTAAATCTTGCTGTCAGATGGAAAAAAGGGGTTAAATCTTGCTGCTAGTTTGTAAAAGGGTTAAATCTTGCTGCCAGGTGGTAAAAAGGGGTTAAATCTTGCTGTCAGGTGTTAAAACGGTTAAATCTTGCTGCCACGTTTAAAAAAGGGTTAAATCTTGCTGCCAGGTGGAAAAAAGCGGTTAAATCTTGCTGCCAGGTGGTAAAAGGGTTAAATCTTGCTGCCAGGTGGAAAAAAGGGGTTAAATCTTGCTGCCAGGTGGTAAAAGGGCTAAATCTTGCTGCCACGTAATAAAAAGGGTTAAATCTAGCTGCCAGGTGGAAAAAAGGGGTTAAATCTTGCTGCCAGGTGGTAAAAGGGATAAATCTTGCTGCCAGGTGGTAAACTGGTTAAATCTTGCTGCCAGGTAGTAAACGGGTTAAATCTTGCTGCCAGGTGGTAAAAGGGTTAAATCTTGCTGCCAGGTGGTAAAAGGGATAAATCTTGCTGCCAGGTGGTAAACTGGTTAAATCTTGCTGCCAGGTAGTAAACGGGTTAAATCTTGCTGCCAGGTGGTAAAAGGGTTAAATCTTGCTGCCAGGTGGTAAACGGGTTAAATCTTGCTGCCAGGCGGTAAACAGCTTAAATCTTGCTGCCAGGTAGTTAACAGGTTAAATTTTGCTGCCAGGTGGTAAAAGGGTTAAATCTTGCTGCCAGGTGGTAAACGGATTAAATCTTGCTGCCATGTGGTAAATGGCTTAAATCTTGCTGCCAGGTAGAAAAAAGGGTTACATCTTGCTGCCAGGTAGTAAAAGGGTTAAATCTTGCTGCCAGGTGGTAAAAGGGTTAAATCTTGCTGCCAGTTGGTAAACGGGTTAAATTTAGCTGCCAGCTAGAAAAATGGGCTAAATCTTGCTGCCAGTTGGTAAACGGCTTAAATTTTGCTGCCATGTAGAAAAAAGGGTTAAATCTTGCTGCCAGGTGGAAAAAAAAGGATTAAATCTTACTGCCAGGCGGAAAGTGGGTTAAATCTTGCTGCCAGGTGGTAAACGGGTTAAATATTGCTGTCAGGTGTAAAAAGGCGGTTACATCTTGCTGCCAGCTGGAAAAAAAAGGATTAATTCTTGCTGCCTGGTGGTAAAAGGGTTAAATCTTGCTGCCAGGTGGTAAACAGGTTAAATCTTGCTGCCAGGTGGTAAACGGCTTAAATCTTGCTGCCAGGTAGTAAAGGGTTAAATCCTGCTGCCAGGTGGGAGAAGGGTTAAATCTTGCTGCCAGGTGGTAAACGGCTTAAATCTTGCTGCAAGGTGGTAAACAGGTTAAATCTTGCTGCCAGGTGAAAAAAAAGGGTTAAATCTTACTGCCAGGTGGAAAAAAGGGGTTAAATCTTGCTGCTAGGTGGTAAAAGGGTTAAATCTTGCTGCCAGGTGGTAAAAAGGAGTTAAATCTTGCTGCCAGTTGGAAAAAGGGTTAAATGTTACTGCCACGTGAAAAAAAGGGTTAAATCTTGCTGCCAGATGGTAAACGGCTTAAATCTTTCTGCCAGGTAGTTAACAGGTTAAATTTTGCTGCCAGGTGGTAAAAGGGTTAAATCTTGCTGCCAGGTGGTAAACGGATTAAATATTGCTGCCATGTGGTAAATGGCTTAAATCTTGCTGCCAGGTAAAAAAAAGGGGTAAATCTTGCTGCCAGGTGGTAAAAGGGTTAAATCTTGCTGCCAGGTAGTAAAAGGGTTAAATATTGCTGACAGATGGTAAAAGGGTTAAATCTTGCTGCCAGGTGGTAAACAGGTTAAATCTTGCTGCCAGGTGGTAAACGGCTTAAATCTTGCTGCCAGGTAGTAAAGGGTTAAATCCTGCTGCCAGGTGGGAAAAGGGTTAAATCTTGCTGCAAGGTGGTAATCGGGTTAAATCTTGCTGCCATGTGGAAAAAAGGGGATAAGTCTTGCTGCCATGTGGTAAAAGGGTTAAATCTTGCTGCCAGGTGAAAAAAATGGTTAAATCTTGCTGTCAGATGGAAAAAAGGGGTTAAATCTTGCTGCTAGTTTGTAAAAGGGTTAAATCTTGCTGCCAGGTGGTAAAAAGGGGTTAAATCTTGCTGTCAGGTGTTAAAACGGTTAAATCTTGCTGCCACGTTTAAAAAAGGGTTAAATCTTGCTGCCAGGTGGAAAAAAGCGGTTAAATCTTGCTGCCAGGTGGTAAAAGGGTTAAATCTTGCTGCCAGGTGGAAAAAAGGGGTTAAATCTTGCTGCCAGGTGGTAAAAGGGCTAAATCTTGCTGCCACGTAATAAAAAGGGTTAAATCTAGCTGCCAGGTGGAAAAAAGGGGTTAAATCTTGCTGCCAGGTGGTAAAAGGGATAAATCTTGCTGCCAGGTGGTAAACTGGTTAAATCTTGCTGCCAGGTAGTAAACGGGTTAAATCTTGCTGCCAGGTGGTAAAAGGGTTAAATCTTGCTGCCAGGTGGTAAACGGGTTAAATCTTGCTGCCAGGTGGTAAACAGCTTAAATCTTGCTGCCAGGTAGTTAACAGGTTAAATTTTGCTGCCAGGTGGTAAAAGGGTTAAATCTTGCTGCCAGGTGGTAAACGGATTAAATCTTGCTGCCATGTGGTAAATGGCTTAAATCTTGCTGCCAGGTAGAAAAAAGGGTTAAATCTTGCTGCCAGATAGTAAAAGGGTTAAATCTTGCTGCCAGGTGGTAAAAGGGTTAAATCTTGCTGCCAGTTGGTAAACGGGTTAAATTTAGCTGCCAGCTAGAAAAATGGGCTAAATCTTGCTGCCAGTTGGTAAACGGCTTAAATTTTGCTGCCATGTAGAAAAAAGGGTTAAATCTTGCTGCCAGGTGGAAAAAAAAGGATTAAATCTTACTGCCAGGCGGAAAGTGGGTTAAATCTTGCTGCCAGGTGGTAAACGGGTTAAATATTGCTGTCAGGTGTAAAAAGGCGGTTACATCTTGCTGCCAGCTGGAAAAAAAAGGATTAATTCTTGCTGCCAGGTGGTAAATGGGTTAAATCTTTCTGCCAGGTAGTTAACAGGTTAAATTTTGCTGCCAGGTGGTAAAAGGGTTAAATCTTGCTGCCAGGTGGTAAACGGATTAAATATTGCTGCCATGTGGTAAATGGCTTAAATCTTGCTGCCAGGTAAAAAAAAGGGGTAAATCTTGCTGCCAGGTGGTAAAAGGGTTAAATCTTGCTGCCAGGTAGTAAAAGGGTTAAATATTGCTGACAGATGGTAAAAGGGTTAAATCTTGCTGCCAGGTGGTAAACAGGTTAAATCTTGCTGCCAGGTGGTAAACGGCTTAAATCTTGCTGCCAGGTAGTAAAGGGTTAAATCCTGCTGCCAGGTGGGAAAAGGGTTAAATCTTGCTGCAAGGTGGTAATCGGGTTAAATCTTGCTGCCATGTGGAAAAAAGGGGATAAGTCTTGCTGCCATGTGGTAAAAGGGTTAAATCTTGCTGCCAGGTGAAAAAAATGGTTAAATCTTGCTGTCAGATGGAAAAAAGGGGTTAAATCTTGCTGCTAGTTTGTAAAAGGGTTAAATCTTGCTGCCAGGTGGTAAAAAGGGGTTAAATCTTGCTGTCAGGTGTTAAAACGGTTAAATCTTGCTGCCACGTTTAAAAAAGGGTTAAATCTTGCTGCCAGGTGGAAAAAAGCGGTTAAATCTTGCTGCCAGGTGGTAAAAGGGTTAAATCTTGCTGCCAGGTGGAAAAAAGGGGTTAAATCTTGCTGCCAGGTGGTAAAAGGGCTAAATCTTGCTGCCACGTAATAAAAAGGGTTAAATCTAGCTGCCAGGTGGAAAAAAGGGGTTAAATCTTGCTGCCAGGTGGTAAAAGGGATAAATCTTGCTGCCAGGTGGTAAACTGGTTAAATCTTGCTGCCAGGTAGTAAACGGGTTAAATCTTGCTGCCAGGTGGTAAAAGGGTTAAATCTTGCTGCCAGGTGGTAAAAGGGATAAATCTTGCTGCCAGGTGGTAAACTGGTTAAATCTTGCTGCCAGGTAGTAAACGGGTTAAATCTTGCTGCCAGGTGGTAAAAGGGTTAAATCTTGCTGCCAGGTGGTAAACGGGTTAAATCTTGCTGCCAGGTGGTAAACAGCTTAAATCTTGCTGCCAGGTAGTTAACAGGTTAAATTTTGCTGCCAGGTGGTAAAAGGGTTAAATCTTGCTGCCAGGTGGTAAACGGATTAAATCTTGCTGCCATGTGGTAAATGGCTTAAATCTTGCTGCCAGGTAGAAAAAAGGGTTACATCTTGCTGCCAGGTAGTAAAAGGGTTAAATCTTGCTGCCAGGTGGTAAAAGGGTTAAATCTTGCTGCCAGTTGGTAAACGGGTTAAATTTAGCTGCCAGCTAGAAAAATGGGCTAAATCTTGCTGCCAGTTGGTAAACGGCTTAAATTTTGCTGCCATGTAGAAAAAAGGGTTAAATCTTGCTGCCAGGTGGAAAAAAAAGGATTAAATCTTACTGCCAGGCGGAAAGTGGGTTAAATCTTGCTGCCAGGTGGTAAACGGGTTAAATATTGCTGTCAGGTGTAAAAAGGCGGTTACATCTTGCTGCCAGCTGGAAAAAAAAGGATTAATTCTTGCTGCCTGGTGGTAAAAGGGTTAAATCTTGCTGCCAGGTGGTAAACAGGTTAAATCTTGCTGCCAGGTGGTAAACGGCTTAAATCTTGCTGCCAGGTAGTAAAGGGTTAAATCCTGCTGCCAGGTGGGAGAAGGGTTAAATCTTGCTGCCAGGTGGTAAACGGCTTAAATCTTGCTGCAAGGTGGTAAACAGGTTAAATCTTGCTGCCAGGTGAAAAAAAAGGGTTAAATCTTGCTGCCAGGTGGAAAAAAGGGGTTAAATCTTGCTGCTAGGTGGTAAAAGTGTTAAATCTTGCTGCCAGGTGGTAAAAAGGAGTTAAATCTTGCTGCCAGTTGGAAAAAGGGTTAAATCTTACTGCCACGTGAAAAAAAGGGTTAAATCTTGCTGCCAGATGGTAAACGGCTTAAATCTTTCTGCCAGGTAGTTAACAGGTTAAATTTTGCTGCCAGGTGGTAAAAGGGTTAAATCTTGCTGCCAGGTGGTAAACGGATTAAATATTGCTGCCATGTGGTAAATGGCTTAAATCTTGCTGCCAGGTAGAAAAAAGGGGTAAATCTTGCTGCCAGGTGGTAAAAGGGTTAAATCTTGCTGCCAGGTAGTAAAAGGGTTAAATATTGCTGACAGGTGGTAAAAGGGTTAAATCTTGCTGCCAGGTGGTAAACAGGTTAAATCTTGCTGCCAGGTGGTAAACGGCTTAAATCTTTCTGCCAGGTAGTAAAGGGTTAAATCCTGCTGCCAGGTGGGAGAAGGGTTAAATCTTGCTGCCAGGTGGTAAACGGCTTAAATCTTGCTGCAAGGTGGTAAACAGGTTAAATCTTGCTGCCAGGTGAAAAAAAAGGGTTAAATCTTACTGCCAGGTGGAAAAAAGGGGTTAAATCTTGCTGCTAGGTGGTAAAAGGGTTAAATCTTGCTGCCAGGTGGTAAAAAGGAGTTAAATCTTGCTGCCAGTTGGAAAAAGGGTTAAATGTTACTGCCACGTGAAAAAAAGGGTTAAATCTTGCTGCCAGATGGTAAACGGCTTAAATCTTTCTGCCAGGTAGTTAACAGGTTAAATTTTGCTGCCAGGTGGTAAAAGGGTTAAATCTTGCTGCCAGGTGGTAAACGGATTAAATATTGCTGCCATGTGGTAAATGGCTTAAATCTTGCTGCCAGGTAAAAAAAAGGGGTAAATCTTGCTGCCAGGTGGTAAAAGGGTTAAATCTTGCTGCCAGGTAGTAAAAGGGTTAAATATTGCTGACAGATGGTAAAAGGGTTAAATCTTGCTGCCAGGTGGTAAACAGGTTAAATCTTGCTGCCAGGTGGTAAACGGCTTAAATCTTGCTGCCAGGTAGTAAAGGGTTAAATCCTGCTGCCAGGTGGGAAAAGGGTTAAATCTTGCTGCAAGGTGGTAATCGGGTTAAATCTTGCTGCCATGTGGAAAAAAGGGGATAAGTCTTGCTGCCATGTGGTAAAAGGGTTAAATCTTGCTGCCAGGTGAAAAAAATGGTTAAATCTTGCTGTCAGATGGAAAAAAGGGGTTAAATCTTGCTGCTAGTTTGTAAAAGGGTTAAATCTTGCTGCCAGGTGGTAAAAAGGGGTTAAATCTTGCTGTCAGGTGTTAAAACGGTTAAATCTTGCTGCCACGTTTAAAAAAGGGTTAAATCTTGCTGCCAGGTGGAAAAAAGCGGTTAAATCTTGCTGCCAGGTGGTAAAAGGGTTAAATCTTGCTGCCAGGTGGAAAAAAGGGGTTAAATCTTGCTGCCAGGTGGTAAAAGGGCTAAATCTTGCTGCCACGTAATAAAAAGGGTTAAATCTAGCTGCCAGGTGGAAAAAAGGGGTTAAATCTTGCTGCCAGGTGGTAAAAGGGATAAATCTTGCTGCCAGGTGGTAAACTGGTTAAATCTTGCTGCCAGGTAGTAAACGGGTTAAATCTTGCTGCCAGGTGGTAAAAGGGTTAAATCTTGCTGCCAGGTGGTAAAAGGGATAAATCTTGCTGCCAGGTGGTAAACTGGTTAAATCTTGCTGCCAGGTAGTAAACGGGTTAAATCTTGCTGCCAGGTGGTAAAAGGGTTAAATCTTGCTGCCAGGTGGTAAACGGGTTAAATCTTGCTGCCAGGTGGTAAACAGCTTAAATCTTGCTGCCAGGTAGTTAACAGGTTAAATTTTGCTGCCAGGTGGTAAAAGGGTTAAATCTTGCTGCCAGGTGGTAAACGGATTAAATCTTGCTGCCATGTGGTAAATGGCTTAAATCTTGCTGCCAGGTAGAAAAAAGGGTTACATCTTGCTGCCAGGTAGTAAAAGGGTTAAATCTTGCTGCCAGGTGGTAAAAGGGTTAAATCTTGCTGCCAGTTGGTAAACGGGTTAAATTTAGCTGCCAGCTAGAAAAATGGGCTAAATCTTGCTGCCAGTTGGTAAACGGCTTAAATTTTGCTGCCATGTAGAAAAAAGGGTTAAATCTTGCTGCCAGGTGGAAAAAAAAGGATTAAATCTTACTGCCAGGCGGAAAGTGGGTTAAATCTTGCTGCCAGGTGGTAAACGGGTTAAATATTGCTGTCAGGTGTAAAAAGGCGGTTACATCTTGCTGCCAGCTGGAAAAAAAAGGATTAATTCTTGCTGCCTGGTGGTAAAAGGGTTAAATCTTGCTGCCAGGTGGTAAACAGGTTAAATCTTGCTGCCAGGTGGTAAACGGCTTAAATCTTGCTGCCAGGTAGTAAAGGGTTAAATCCTGCTGCCAGGTGGGAGAAGGGTTAAATCTTGCTGCCAGGTGGTAAACGGCTTAAATCTTGCTGCAAGGTGGTAAACAGGTTAAATCTTGCTGCCAGGTGAAAAAAAAGGGTTAAATCTTGCTGCCAGGTGGAAAAAAGGGGTTAAATCTTGCTGCTAGGTGGTAAAAGGGTTAAATCTTGCTGCCAGGTGGTAAAAAGGAGTTAAATCTTGCTGCCAGTTGGAAAAAGGGTTAAATCTTACTGCCACGTGAAAAAAAGGGTTAAATCTTGCTGCCAGATGGTAAACGGCTTAAATCTTTCTGCCAGGTAGTTAACAGGTTAAATTTTGCTGCCAGGTGGTAAAAGGGTTAAATCTTGCTGCCAGGTGGTAAACGGATTAAATATTGCTGCCATGTGGTAAATGGCTTAAATCTTGCTGCCAGGTAGAAAAAAGGGGTAAATCTTGCTGCCAGGTGGTAAAAGGGTTAAATCTTGCTGCCAGGTAGTAAAGGGTTAAATCCTGCTGCCAGGTGGGAAAAGGGTTAAATCTTGCTGCAAGGTGGTAATCGGGTTAAATCTTGCTGCCATGTGGAAAAAAGGGGATAAGTCTTGCTGCCATGTGGTAAAAGGGTTAAATCTTGCTGCCAGGTGAAAAAAATGGTTAAATCTTGCTGTCAGATGGAAAAAAGGGGTTAAATCTTGCTGCTAGTTTGTAAAAGGGTTAAATCTTGCTGCCAGGTGGTAAAAAGGGGTTAAATCTTGCTGTCAGGTGTTAAAACGGTTAAATCTTGCTGCCACGTTTAAAAAAGGGTTAAATCTTGCTGCCAGGTGGAAAAAAGCGGTTAAATCTTGCTGCCAGGTGGTAAAAGGGTTAAATCTTGCTGCCAGGTGGAAAAAAGGGGTTAAATCTTGCTGCCAGGTGGTAAAAGGGCTAAATCTTGCTGCCACGTAATAAAAAGGGTTAAATCTAGCTGCCAGGTGGAAAAAAGGGGTTAAATCTTGCTGCCAGGTGGTAAAAGGGATAAATCTTGCTGCCAGGTGGTAAACTGGTTAAATCTTGCTGCCAGGTAGTAAACGGGTTAAATCTTGCTGCCAGGTGGTAAAAGGGTTAAATCTTGCTGCCAGGTGGTAAAAGGGATAAATCTTGCTGCCAGGTGGTAAACTGGTTAAATCTTGCTGCCAGGTAGTAAACGGGTTAAATCTTGCTGCCAGGTGGTAAAAGGGTTAAATCTTGCTGCCAGGTGGTAAACGGGTTAAATCTTGCTGCCAGGTGGTAAACAGCTTAAATCTTGCTGCCAGGTAGTTAACAGGTTAAATTTTGCTGCCAGGTGGTAAAAGGGTTAAATCTTGCTGCCAGGTGGTAAACGGATTAAATCTTGCTGCCATGTGGTAAATGGCTTAAATCTTGCTGCCAGGTAGAAAAAAGGGTTACATCTTGCTGCCAGGTAGTAAAAGGGTTAAATCTTGCTGCCAGGTGGTAAAAGGGTTAAATCTTGCTGCCAGTTGGTAAACGGGTTAAATTTAGCTGCCAGCTAGAAAAATGGGCTAAATCTTGCTGCCAGTTGGTAAACGGCTTAAATTTTGCTGCCATGTAGAAAAAAGGGTTAAATCTTGCTGCCAGGTGGAAAAAAAAGGATTAAATCTTACTGCCAGGCGGAAAGTGGGTTAAATCTTGCTGCCAGGTGGTAAACGGGTTAAATATTGCTGTCAGGTGTAAAAAGGCGGTTACATCTTGCTGCCAGCTGGAAAAAAAAGGATTAATTCTTGCTGCCTGGTGGTAAAAGGGTTAAATCTTGCTGCCAGGTGGTAAACAGGTTAAATCTTGCTGCCAGGTGGTAAACGGCTTAAATCTTGCTGCCAGGTAGTAAAGGGTTAAATCCTGCTGCCAGGTGGGAGAAGGGTTAAATCTTGCTGCCAGGTGGTAAACGGCTTAAATCTTGCTGCAAGGTGGTAAACAGGTTAAATCTTGCTGCCAGGTGAAAAAAAAGGGTTAAATCTTGCTGCCAGGTGGAAAAAAGGGGTTAAATCTTGCTGCTAGGTGGTAAAAGTGTTAAATCTTGCTGCCAGGTGGTAAAAAGGAGTTAAATCTTGCTGCCAGTTGGAAAAAGGGTTAAATCTTACTGCCACGTGAAAAAAAGGGTTAAATCTTGCTGCCAGATGGTAAACGGCTTAAATCTTTCTGCCAGGTAGTTAACAGGTTAAATTTTGCTGCCAGGTGGTAAAAGGGTTAAATCTTGCTGCCAGGTGGTAAACGGATTAAATATTGCTGCCATGTGGTAAATGGCTTAAATCTTGCTGCCAGGTAGAAAAAAGGGGTAAATCTTGCTGCCAGGTGGTAAAAGGGTTAAATCTTGCTGCCAGGTAGTAAAAGGGTTAAATATTGCTGACAGGTGGTAAAAGGGTTAAATCTTGCTGCCAGGTGGTAAACAGGTTAAATCTTGCTGCCAGGTGGTAAACGGCTTAAATCTTTCTGCCAGGTAGTAAAGGGTTAAATCCTGCTGCCAGGTGGGAGAAGGGTTAAATCTTGCTGCCAGGTGGTAAACGGCTTAAATCTTGCTGCAAGGTGGTAAACAGGTTAAATCTTGCTGCCAGGTGAAAAAAAAGGGTTAAATCTTACTGCCAGGTGGAAAAAAGGGGTTAAATCTTGCTGCTAGGTGGTAAAAGGGTTAAATCTTGCTGCCAGGTGGTAAAAAGGAGTTAAATCTTGCTGCCAGTTGGAAAAAGGGTTAAATGTTACTGCCACGTGAAAAAAAGGGTTAAATCTTGCTGCCAGATGGTAAACGGCTTAAATCTTTCTGCCAGGTAGTTAACAGGTTAAATTTTGCTGCCAGGTGGTAAAAGGGTTAAATCTTGCTGCCAGGTGGTAAACGGATTAAATATTGCTGCCATGTGGTAAATGGCTTAAATCTTGCTGCCAGGTAAAAAAAAGGGGTAAATCTTGCTGCCAGGTGGTAAAAGGGTTAAATCTTGCTGCCAGGTAGTAAAAGGGTTAAATATTGCTGACAGATGGTAAAAGGGTTAAATCTTGCTGCCAGGTGGTAAACAGGTTAAATCTTGCTGCCAGGTGGTAAACGGCTTAAATCTTGCTGCCAGGTAGTAAAGGGTTAAATCCTGCTGCCAGGTGGGAAAAGGGTTAAATCTTGCTGCAAGGTGGTAATCGGGTTAAATCTTGCTGCCATGTGGAAAAAAGGGGATAAGTCTTGCTGCCATGTGGTAAAAGGGTTAAATCTTGCTGCCAGGTGAAAAAAATGGTTAAATCTTGCTGTCAGATGGAAAAAAGGGGTTAAATCTTGCTGCTAGTTTGTAAAAGGGTTAAATCTTGCTGCCAGGTGGTAAAAAGGGGTTAAATCTTGCTGTCAGGTGTTAAAACGGTTAAATCTTGCTGCCACGTTTAAAAAAGGGTTAAATCTTGCTGCCAGGTGGAAAAAAGCGGTTAAATCTTGCTGCCAGGTGGTAAAAGGGTTAAATCTTGCTGCCAGGTGGAAAAAAGGGGTTAAATCTTGCTGCCAGGTGGTAAAAGGGCTAAATCTTGCTGCCACGTAATAAAAAGGGTTAAATCTAGCTGCCAGGTGGAAAAAAGGGGTTAAATCTTGCTGCCAGGTGGTAAAAGGGATAAATCTTGCTGCCAGGTGGTAAACTGGTTAAATCTTGCTGCCAGGTAGTAAACGGGTTAAATCTTGCTGCCAGGTGGTAAAAGGGTTAAATCTTGCTGCCAGGTGGTAAAAGGGATAAATCTTGCTGCCAGGTGGTAAACTGGTTAAATCTTGCTGCCAGGTAGTAAACGGGTTAAATCTTGCTGCCAGGTGGTAAAAGGGTTAAATCTTGCTGCCAGGTGGTAAACGGGTTAAATCTTGCTGCCAGGTGGTAAACAGCTTAAATCTTGCTGCCAGGTAGTTAACAGGTTAAATTTTGCTGCCAGGTGGTAAAAGGGTTAAATCTTGCTGCCAGGTGGTAAACGGATTAAATCTTGCTGCCATGTGGTAAATGGCTTAAATCTTGCTGCCAGGTAGAAAAAAGGGTTACATCTTGCTGCCAGGTAGTAAAAGGGTTAAATCTTGCTGCCAGGTGGTAAAAGGGTTAAATCTTGCTGCCAGTTGGTAAACGGGTTAAATTTAGCTGCCAGCTAGAAAAATGGGCTAAATCTTGCTGCCAGTTGGTAAACGGCTTAAATTTTGCTGCCATGTAGAAAAAAGGGTTAAATCTTGCTGCCAGGTGGAAAAAAAAGGATTAAATCTTACTGCCAGGCGGAAAGTGGGTTAAATCTTGCTGCCAGGTGGTAAACGGGTTAAATATTGCTGTCAGGTGTAAAAAGGCGGTTACATCTTGCTGCCAGCTGGAAAAAAAAGGATTAATTCTTGCTGCCTGGTGGTAAAAGGGTTAAATCTTGCTGCCAGGTGGTAAACAGGTTAAATCTTGCTGCCAGGTGGTAAACGGCTTAAATCTTGCTGCCAGGTAGTAAAGGGTTAAATCCTGCTGCCAGGTGGGAGAAGGGTTAAATCTTGCTGCCAGGTGGTAAACGGCTTAAATCTTGCTGCAAGGTGGTAAACAGGTTAAATCTTGCTGCCAGGTGAAAAAAAAGGGTTAAATCTTGCTGCCAGGTGGAAAAAAGGGGTTAAATCTTGCTGCTAGGTGGTAAAAGGGTTAAATCTTGCTGCCAGGTGGTAAAAAGGAGTTAAATCTTGCTGCCAGTTGGAAAAAGGGTTAAATCTTACTGCCACGTGAAAAAAAGGGTTAAATCTTGCTGCCAGATGGTAAACGGCTTAAATCTTTCTGCCAGGTAGTTAACAGGTTAAATTTTGCTGCCAGGTGGTAAAAGGGTTAAATCTTGCTGCCAGGTGGTAAACGGATTAAATATTGCTGCCATGTGGTAAATGGCTTAAATCTTGCTGCCAGGTAGAAAAAAGGGGTAAATCTTGCTGCCAGGTGGTAAAAGGGTTAAATCTTGCTGCCAGGTAGTAAAAGGGTTAAATATTGCTGACAGGTGGTAAAAGGGTTAAATCTTGCTGCCAGGTGGTAAACAGGTTAAATCTTGCTGCCAGGTGGTAAACGGCTTAAATCTTTCTGCCAGGTAGTAAAGGGTTAAATCCTGCTGCCAGGTGGGAGAAGGGTTAAATCTTGCTGCCAGGTGGTAAACGGCTTAAATCTTGCTGCAAGGTGGTAAACAGGTTAAATCTTGCTGCCAGGTGAAAAAAAAGGGTTAAATCTTACTGCCAGGTGGAAAAAAGGGGTTAAATCTTGCTGCTAGGTGGTAAAAGGGTTAAATCTTGCTGCCAGGTGGTAAAAAGGAGTTAAATCTTGCTGCCAGTTGGAAAAAGGGTTAAATGTTACTGCCACGTGAAAAAAAGGGTTAAATCTTGCTGCCAGATGGTAAACGGCTTAAATCTTTCTGCCAGGTAGTTAACAGGTTAAATTTTGCTGCCAGGTGGTAAAAGGGTTAAATCTTGCTGCCAGGTGGTAAACGGATTAAATATTGCTGCCATGTGGTAAATGGCTTAAATCTTGCTGCCAGGTAAAAAAAAGGGGTAAATCTTGCTGCCAGGTGGTAAAAGGGTTAAATCTTGCTGCCAGGTAGTAAAAGGGTTAAATATTGCTGACAGATGGTAAAAGGGTTAAATCTTGCTGCCAGGTGGTAAACAGGTTAAATCTTGCTGCCAGGTGGTAAACGGCTTAAATCTTGCTGCCAGGTAGTAAAGGGTTAAATCCTGCTGCCAGGTGGGAAAAGGGTTAAATCTTGCTGCAAGGTGGTAATCGGGTTAAATCTTGCTGCCATGTGGAAAAAAGGGGATAAGTCTTGCTGCCATGTGGTAAAAGGGTTAAATCTTGCTGCCAGGTGAAAAAAATGGTTAAATCTTGCTGTCAGATGGAAAAAAGGGGTTAAATCTTGCTGCTAGTTTGTAAAAGGGTTAAATCTTGCTGCCAGGTGGTAAAAAGGGGTTAAATCTTGCTGTCAGGTGTTAAAACGGTTAAATCTTGCTGCCACGTTTAAAAAAGGGTTAAATCTTGCTGCCAGGTGGAAAAAAGCGGTTAAATCTTGCTGCCAGGTGGTAAAAGGGTTAAATCTTGCTGCCAGGTGGAAAAAAGGGGTTAAATCTTGCTGCCAGGTGGTAAAAGGGCTAAATCTTGCTGCCACGTAATAAAAAGGGTTAAATCTAGCTGCCAGGTGGAAAAAAGGGGTTAAATCTTGCTGCCAGGTGGTAAAAGGGATAAATCTTGCTGCCAGGTGGTAAACTGGTTAAATCTTGCTGCCAGGTAGTAAACGGGTTAAATCTTGCTGCCAGGTGGTAAAAGGGTTAAATCTTGCTGCCAGTTGGTAAACGGGTTAAATTTAGCTGCCAGCTAGAAAAATGGGCTAAATCTTGCTGCCAGTTGGTAAACGGCTTAAATTTTGCTGCCATGTAGAAAAAAGGGTTAAATCTTGCTGCCAGGTGGAAAAAAAAGGATTAAATCTTACTGCCAGGCGGAAAGTGGGTTAAATCTTGCTGCCAGGTGGTAAACGGGTTAAATATTGCTGTCAGGTGTAAAAAGGCGGTTACATCTTGCTGCCAGCTGGAAAAAAAAGGATTAATTCTTGCTGCCAGGTGGTAAATGGGTTAAATCTTTCTGCCAGGTAGTTAACAGGTTAAATTTTGCTGCCAGGTGGTAAAAGGGTTAAATCTTGCTGCCAGGTGGTAAACGGATTAAATATTGCTGCCATGTGGTAAATGGCTTAAATCTTGCTGCCAGGTAAAAAAAAGGGGTAAATCTTGCTGCCAGGTGGTAAAAGGGTTAAATCTTGCTGCCAGGTAGTAAAAGGGTTAAATATTGCTGACAGATGGTAAAAGGGTTAAATCTTGCTGCCAGGTGGTAAACAGGTTAAATCTTGCTGCCAGGTGGTAAACGGCTTAAATCTTGCTGCCAGGTAGTAAAGGGTTAAATCCTGCTGCCAGGTGGGAAAAGGGTTAAATCTTGCTGCAAGGTGGTAATCGGGTTAAATCTTGCTGCCATGTGGAAAAAAGGGGATAAGTCTTGCTGCCATGTGGTAAAAGGGTTAAATCTTGCTGCCAGGTGAAAAAAATGGTTAAATCTTGCTGTCAGATGGAAAAAAGGGGTTAAATCTTGCTGCTAGTTTGTAAAAGGGTTAAATCTTGCTGCCAGGTGGTAAAAAGGGGTTAAATCTTGCTGTCAGGTGTTAAAACGGTTAAATCTTGCTGCCACGTTTAAAAAAGGGTTAAATCTTGCTGCCAGGTGGAAAAAAGCGGTTAAATCTTGCTGCCAGGTGGTAAAAGGGTTAAATCTTGCTGCCAGGTGGAAAAAAGGGGTTAAATCTTGCTGCCAGGTGGTAAACGGATTAAATATTGCTGCCATGTGGTAAATGGCTTAAATCTTGCTGCCAGGTAAAAAAAAGGGGTAAATCTTGCTGCCAGGTGGTAAAAGGGTTAAATCTTGCTGCCAGGTAGTAAAAGGGTTAAATATTGCTGACAGATGGTAAAAGGGTTAAATCTTGCTGCCAGGTGGTAAACAGGTTAAATCTTGCTGCCAGGTGGTAAACGGCTTAAATCTTGCTGCCAGGTAGTAAAGGGTTAAATCCTGCTGCCAGGTGGGAAAAGGGTTAAATCTTGCTGCAAGGTGGTAATCGGGTTAAATCTTGCTGCCATGTGGAAAAAAGGGGATAAGTCTTGCTGCCATGTGGTAAAAGGGTTAAATCTTGCTGCCAGGTGAAAAAAATGGTTAAATCTTGCTGTCAGATGGAAAAAAGGGGTTAAATCTTGCTGCTAGTTTGTAAAAGGGTTAAATCTTGCTGCCAGGTGGTAAAAAGGGGTTAAATCTTGCTGTCAGGTGTTAAAACGGTTAAATCTTGCTGCCACGTTTAAAAAAGGGTTAAATCTTGCTGCCAGGTGGAAAAAAGCGGTTAAATCTTGCTGCCAGGTGGTAAAAGGGTTAAATCTTGCTGCCAGGTGGAAAAAAGGGGTTAAATCTTGCTGCCAGGTGGTAAAAGGGCTAAATCTTGCTGCCACGTAATAAAAAGGGTTAAATCTAGCTGCCAGGTGGAAAAAAGGGGTTAAATCTTGCTGCCAGGTGGTAAAAGGGATAAATCTTGCTGCCAGGTGGTAAACTGGTTAAATCTTGCTGCCAGGTAGTAAACGGGTTAAATCTTGCTGCCAGGTGGTAAAAGGGTTAAATCTTGCTGCCAGGTGGTAAACGGCTTAAATCTTGCTGCAAGGTGGTAAACAGGTTAAATCTTGCTGCCAGGTGAAAAAAAAGGGTTAAATCTTGCTGCCAGGTGGAAAAAAGGGGTTAAATCTTGCTGCTAGGTGGTAAAAGGGTTAAATCTTGCTGCCAGGTGGTAAAAAGGAGTTAAATCTTGCTGCCAGTTGGAAAAAGGGTTAAATCTTACTGCCACGTGAAAAAAAGGGTTAAATCTTGCTGCCAGATGGTAAACGGCTTAAATCTTTCTGCCAGGTAGTTAACAGGTTAAATTTTGCTGCCAGGTGGTAAAAGGGTTAAATCTTGCTGCCAGGTGGTAAACGGATTAAATATTGCTGCCATGTGGTAAATGGCTTAAATCTTGCTGCCAGGTAGAAAAAAGGGGTAAATCTTGCTGCCAGGTGGTAAAAGGGTTAAATCTTGCTGCCAGGTAGTAAAAGGGTTAAATCTTGCTGCCAGGTGGTAAAAAGGGGTTAAATCTTGCTGTCAGGTGTTAAAACGGTTAAATCTTGCTGCCACGTTTAAAAAAGGGTTAAATCTTGCTGCCAGGTGGAAAAAAGCGGTTAAATCTTGCTGCCAGGTGGTAAAAGGGTTAAATCTTGCTGCCAGGTGGAAAAAAGGGGTTAAATCTTGCTGCCAGGTGGTAAAAGGGCTAAATCTTGCTGCCACGTAATAAAAAGGGTTAAATCTAGCTGCCAGGTGGAAAAAAGGGGTTAAACCTTGCTGCCAGGTGGTAAAAGGGATAAATCTTGCTGCCAGGTGGTAAACTGGTTAAATCTTGCTGCCAGGTAGTAAACGGGTTAAATCTTGCTGCCAGGTGGTAAAAGGGTTAAATCTTGCTGCCAGGTGGTAAACGGGTTAAATCTTGCTGCCAGGTGGTAAACAGCTTAAATCTTGCTGCCAGGTAGTTAACAGGTTAAATTTTGCTGCCAGGTGGTAAAAGGGTTAAATCTTGCTGCCAGGTGGTAAACGGATTAAATCTTGCTGCCATGTGGTAAATGGCTTAAATCTTGCTGCCAGGTAGAAAAAAGGGTTACATCTTGCTGCCAGGTAGTAAAAGGGTTAAATCTTGCTGCCAGGTGGTAAAAGGGTTAAATCTTGCTGCCAGTTGGTAAACGGGTTAAATTTAGCTGCCAGCTAGAAAAATGGGCTAAATCTTGCTGCCAGTTGGTAAACGGCTTAAATTTTGCTGCCATGTAGAAAAAAGGGTTAAATCTTGCTGCCAGGTGGAAAAAAAAGGATTAACTCTTACTGCCAGGCGGAAAGTGGGTTAAATCTTGCTGCCAGGTGGTAAACGGGTTAAATATTGCTGTCAGGTGTAAAAAGGCGGTTACATCTTGCTGCCAGCTGGAAAAAAAAGGATTAATTCTTGCTGCCTGGTGGTAAAAGGGTTAAATCTTGCTGCCAGGTGGTAAACAGGTTAAATCTTGCTGCCAGGTGGTAAACGGCTTAAATCTTGCTGCCAGGTAGTAAAGGGTTAAATCCTGCTGCCAGGTGGGAGAAGGGTTAAATCTTGCTGCCAGGTGGTAAACGGCTTAAATCTTGCTGCAAGGTGGTAAACAGGTTAAATCTTGCTGCCAGGTGAAAAAAAAGGGTTAAATCTTGCTGCCAGGTTGAAAAAAGGGGTTAAATCTTGCTGCTAGGTGGTAAAAGGGTTAAATCTTGCTGCCAGGTGGTAAAAAGGAGTTAAATCTTGCTGGCAGTTGGAAAAAGGGTTAAATCTTACTGCCACGTGAAAAAAAGGGTTAAATCTTGCTGCCAGATGGTAAACGGCTTAAATCTTTCTGCCAGGTAGTTAACAGGTTAAATTTTGCTGCCAGGTGGTAAAAGGGTTAAATCTTGCTGCCAGGTGGTAAACGGATTAAATATTGCTGCCATGTGGTAAATGGCTTAAATCTTGCTGCCAGGTAGAAAAAAGGGGTAAATCTTGCTGCCAGGTGGTAAAAGGGTTAAATCTTGCTGCCAGGTAGTAAAAGGGTTAAATATTGCTGACAGGTGGTAAAAGGGTTAAATCTTGCTGCCAGGTGGTAAACAGGTTAAATCTTGCTGCCAGGTGGTAAACTGGTTAAATCTTGCTGCCAGGTAGTAAACGGGTTAAATCTTGCTGCCAGGTGGTAAAAGGGTTAAATCTTGCTGCCAGGTGGTAAAAGGGATAAATCTTGCTGCCAGGTGGTAAACTGGTTAAATCTTGCTGCCAGGTAGTAAACGGGTTAAATCTTGCTGCCAGGTGGTAAAAGGGTTAAATCTTGCTGCCAGGTGGTAAACGGGTTAAATCTTGCTGCCAGGTGGTAAACAGCTTAAATCTTGCTGCCAGGTAGTTAACAGGTTAAATTTTGCTGCCAGGTGGTAAAAGGGTTAAATCTTGCTGCCAGGTGGTAAACGGATTAAATCTTGCTGCCATGTGGTAAATGGCTTAAATCTTGCTGCCAGGTAGAAAAAAGGGTTACATCTTGCTGCCAGGTAGTAAAAGGGTTAAATCTTGCTGCCAGGTGGTAAAAGGGTTAAATCTTGCTGCCAGTTGGTAAACGGGTTAAATTTAGCTGCCAGCTAGAAAAATGGGCTAAATCTTGCTGCCAGTTGGTAAACGGCTTAAATTTTGCTGCCATGTAGAAAAAAGGGTTAAATCTTGCTGCCAGGTGGAAAAAAAAGGATTAAATCTTACTGCCAGGCGGAAAGTGGGTTAAATCTTGCTGCCAGGTGGTAAACGGGTTAAATATTGCTGTCAGGTGTAAAAAGGCGGTTACATCTTGCTGCCAGCTGGAAAAAAAAGGATTAATTCTTGCTGCCTGGTGGTAAAAGGGTTAAATCTTGCTGCCAGGTGGTAAACAGGTTAAATCTTGCTGCCAGGTGGTAAACGGCTTAAATCTTGCTGCCAGGTAGTAAAGGGTTAAATCCTGCTGCCAGGTGGGAGAAGGGTTAAATCTTGCTGCCAGGTGGTAAACGGCTTAAATCTTGCTGCAAGGTGGTAAACAGGTTAAATCTTGCTGCCAGGTGAAAAAAAAGGGTTAAATCTTGCTGCCAGGTGGAAAAAAGGGGTTAAATCTTGCTGCTAGGTGGTAAAAGTGTTAAATCTTGCTGCCAGGTGGTAAAAAGGAGTTAAATCTTGCTGCCAGTTGGAAAAAGGGTTAAATCTTACTGCCACGTGAAAAAAAGGGTTAAATCTTGCTGCCAGATGGTAAACGGCTTAAATCTTTCTGCCAGGTAGTTAACAGGTTAAATTTTGCTGCCAGGTGGTAAAAGGGTTAAATCTTGCTGCCAGGTGGTAAACGGATTAAATATTGCTGCCATGTGGTAAATGGCTTAAATCTTGCTGCCAGGTAGAAAAAAGGGGTAAATCTTGCTGCCAGGTGGTAAAAGGGTTAAATCTTGCTGCCAGGTAGTAAAAGGGTTAAATATTGCTGACAGGTGGTAAAAGGGTTAAATCTTGCTGCCAGGTGGTAAACAGGTTAAATCTTGCTGCCAGGTGGTAAACGGCTTAAATCTTTCTGCCAGGTAGTAAAGGGTTAAATCCTGCTGCCAGGTGGGAGAAGGGTTAAATCTTGCTGCCAGGTGGTAAACGGCTTAAATCTTGCTGCAAGGTGGTAAACAGGTTAAATCTTGCTGCCAGGTGAAAAAAAAGGGTTAAATCTTACTGCCAGGTGGAAAAAAGGGGTTAAATCTTGCTGCTAGGTGGTAAAAGGGTTAAATCTTGCTGCCAGGTGGTAAAAAGGAGTTAAATCTTGCTGCCAGTTGGAAAAAGGGTTAAATGTTACTGCCACGTGAAAAAAAGGGTTAAATCTTGCTGCCAGATGGTAAACGGCTTAAATCTTTCTGCCAGGTAGTTAACAGGTTAAATTTTGCTGCCAGGTGGTAAAAGGGTTAAATCTTGCTGCCAGGTGGTAAACGGATTAAATATTGCTGCCATGTGGTAAATGGCTTAAATCTTGCTGCCAGGTAAAAAAAAGGGGTAAATCTTGCTGCCAGGTGGTAAAAGGGTTAAATCTTGCTGCCAGGTAGTAAAAGGGTTAAATATTGCTGACAGATGGTAAAAGGGTTAAATCTTGCTGCCAGGTGGTAAACAGGTTAAATCTTGCTGCCAGGTGGTAAACGGCTTAAATCTTGCTGCCAGGTAGTAAAGGGTTAAATCCTGCTGCCAGGTGGGAAAAGGGTTAAATCTTGCTGCAAGGTGGTAATCGGGTTAAATCTTGCTGCCATGTGGAAAAAAGGGGATAAGTCTTGCTGCCATGTGGTAAAAGGGTTAAATCTTGCTGCCAGGTGAAAAAAATGGTTAAATCTTGCTGTCAGATGGAAAAAAGGGGTTAAATCTTGCTGCTAGTTTGTAAAAGGGTTAAATCTTGCTGCCAGGTGGTAAAAAGGGGTTAAATCTTGCTGTCAGGTGTTAAAACGGTTAAATCTTGCTGCCACGTTTAAAAAAGGGTTAAATCTTGCTGCCAGGTGGAAAAAAGCGGTTAAATCTTGCTGCCAGGTGGTAAAAGGGTTAAATCTTGCTGCCAGGTGGAAAAAAGGGGTTAAATCTTGCTGCCAGGTGGTAAAAGGGCTAAATCTTGCTGCCACGTAATAAAAAGGGTTAAATCTAGCTGCCAGGTGGAAAAAAGGGGTTAAATCTTGCTGCCAGGTGGTAAAAGGGATAAATCTTGCTGCCAGGTGGTAAACTGGTTAAATCTTGCTGCCAGGTAGTAAACGGGTTAAATCTTGCTGCCAGGTGGTAAAAGGGTTAAATCTTGCTGCCAGGTGGTAAAAGGGATAAATCTTGCTGCCAGGTGGTAAACTGGTTAAATCTTGCTGCCAGGTAGTAAACGGGTTAAATCTTGCTGCCAGGTGGTAAAAGGGTTAAATCTTGCTGCCAGGTGGTAAACGGGTTAAATCTTGCTGCCAGGTGGTAAACAGCTTAAATCTTGCTGCCAGGTAGTTAACAGGTTAAATTTTGCTGCCAGGTGGTAAAAGGGTTAAATCTTGCTGCCAGGTGGTAAACGGATTAAATCTTGCTGCCATGTGGTAAATGGCTTAAATCTTGCTGCCAGGTAGAAAAAAGGGTTACATCTTGCTGCCAGGTAGTAAAAGGGTTAAATCTTGCTGCCAGGTGGTAAAAGGGTTAAATCTTGCTGCCAGTTGGTAAACGGGTTAAATTTAGCTGCCAGCTAGAAAAATGGGCTAAATCTTGCTGCCAGTTGGTAAACGGCTTAAATTTTGCTGCCATGTAGAAAAAAGGGTTAAATCTTGCTGCCAGGTGGAAAAAAAAGGATTAACTCTTACTGCCAGGCGGAAAGTGGGTTAAATCTTGCTGCCAGGTGGTAAACGGGTTAAATATTGCTGTCAGGTGTAAAAAGGCGGTTACATCTTGCTGCCAGCTGGAAAAAAAAGGATTAATTCTTGCTGCCTGGTGGTAAAAGGGTTAAATCTTGCTGCCAGGTGGTAAACAGGTTAAATCTTGCTGCCAGGTGGTAAACGGCTTAAATCTTGCTGCCAGGTAGTAAAGGGTTAAATCCTGCTGCCAGGTGGGAGAAGGGTTAAATCTTGCTGCCAGGTGGTAAACGGCTTAAATCTTGCTGCAAGGTGGTAAACAGGTTAAATCTTGCTGCCAGGTGAAAAAAAAGGGTTAAATCTTGCTGCCAGGTTGAAAAAAGGGGTTAAATCTTGCTGCTAGGTGGTAAAAGGGTTAAATCTTGCTGCCAGGTGGTAAAAAGGAGTTAAATCTTGCTGGCAGTTGGAAAAAGGGTTAAATCTTACTGCCACGTGAAAAAAAGGGTTAAATCTTGCTGCCAGATGGTAAACGGCTTAAATCTTTCTGCCAGGTAGTTAACAGGTTAAATTTTGCTGCCAGGTGGTAAAAGGGTTAAATCTTGCTGCCAGGTGGTAAACGGATTAAATATTGCTGCCATGTGGTAAATGGCTTAAATCTTGCTGCCAGGTAGAAAAAAGGGGTAAATCTTGCTGCCAGGTGGTAAAAGGGTTAAATCTTGCTGCCAGGTAGTAAAAGGGTTAAATATTGCTGACAGGTGGTAAAAGGGTTAAATCTTGCTGCCAGGTGGTAAACAGGTTAAATCTTGCTGCCAGGTGGTAAACTGGTTAAATCTTGCTGCCAGGTAGTAAACGGGTTAAATCTTGCTGCCAGGTGGTAAAAGGGTTAAATCTTGCTGCCAGGTGGTAAAAGGGATAAATCTTGCTGCCAGGTGGTAAACTGGTTAAATCTTGCTGCCAGGTAGTAAACGGGTTAAATCTTGCTGCCAGGTGGTAAAAGGGTTAAATCTTGCTGCCAGGTGGTAAACGGGTTAAATCTTGCTGCCAGGTGGTAAACAGCTTAAATCTTGCTGCCAGGTAGTTAACAGGTTAAATTTTGCTGCCAGGTGGTAAAAGGGTTAAATCTTGCTGCCAGGTGGTAAACGGATTAAATCTTGCTGCCATGTGGTAAATGGCTTAAATCTTGCTGCCAGGTAGAAAAAAGGGTTACATCTTGCTGCCAGGTAGTAAAAGGGTTAAATCTTGCTGCCAGGTGGTAAAAGGGTTAAATCTTGCTGCCAGTTGGTAAACGGGTTAAATTTAGCTGCCAGCTAGAAAAATGGGCTAAATCTTGCTGCCAGTTGGTAAACGGCTTAAATTTTGCTGCCATGTAGAAAAAAGGGTTAAATCTTGCTGCCAGGTGGAAAAAAAAGGATTAAATCTTACTGCCAGGCGGAAAGTGGGTTAAATCTTGCTGCCAGGTGGTAAACGGGTTAAATATTGCTGTCAGGTGTAAAAAGGCGGTTACATCTTGCTGCCAGCTGGAAAAAAAAGGATTAATTCTTGCTGCCTGGTGGTAAAAGGGTTAAATCTTGCTGCCAGGTGGTAAACAGGTTAAATCTTGCTGCCAGGTGGTAAACGGCTTAAATCTTGCTGCCAGGTAGTAAAGGGTTAAATCCTGCTGCCAGGTGGGAGAAGGGTTAAATCTTGCTGCCAGGTGGTAAACGGCTTAAATCTTGCTGCAAGGTGGTAAACAGGTTAAATCTTGCTGCCAGGTGAAAAAAAAGGGTTAAATCTTGCTGCCAGGTGGAAAAAAGGGGTTAAATCTTGCTGCTAGGTGGTAAAAGTGTTAAATCTTGCTGCCAGGTGGTAAAAAGGAGTTAAATCTTGCTGCCAGTTGGAAAAAGGGTTAAATCTTACTGCCACGTGAAAAAAAGGGTTAAATCTTGCTGCCAGATGGTAAACGGCTTAAATCTTTCTGCCAGGTAGTTAACAGGTTAAATTTTGCTGCCAGGTGGTAAAAGGGTTAAATCTTGCTGCCAGGTGGTAAACGGATTAAATATTGCTGCCATGTGGTAAATGGCTTAAATCTTGCTGCCAGGTAGAAAAAAGGGGTAAATCTTGCTGCCAGGTGGTAAAAGGGTTAAATCTTGCTGCCAGGTAGTAAAAGGGTTAAATATTGCTGACAGGTGGTAAAAGGGTTAAATCTTGCTGCCAGGTGGTAAACAGGTTAAATCTTGCTGCCAGGTGGTAAACGGCTTAAATCTTTCTGCCAGGTAGTAAAGGGTTAAATCCTGCTGCCAGGTGGGAGAAGGGTTAAATCTTGCTGCCAGGTGGTAAACGGCTTAAATCTTGCTGCAAGGTGGTAAACAGGTTAAATCTTGCTGCCAGGTGAAAAAAAAGGGTTAAATCTTACTGCCAGGTGGAAAAAAGGGGTTAAATCTTGCTGCTAGGTGGTAAAAGGGTTAAATCTTGCTGCCAGGTGGTAAAAAGGAGTTAAATCTTGCTGCCAGTTGGAAAAAGGGTTAAATGTTACTGCCACGTGAAAAAAAGGGTTAAATCTTGCTGCCAGATGGTAAACGGCTTAAATCTTTCTGCCAGGTAGTTAACAGGTTAAATTTTGCTGCCAGGTGGTAAAAGGGTTAAATCTTGCTGCCAGGTGGTAAACGGATTAAATATTGCTGCCATGTGGTAAATGGCTTAAATCTTGCTGCCAGGTAAAAAAAAGGGGTAAATCTTGCTGCCAGGTGGTAAAAGGGTTAAATCTTGCTGCCAGGTAGTAAAAGGGTTAAATATTGCTGACAGATGGTAAAAGGGTTAAATCTTGCTGCCAGGTGGTAAACAGGTTAAATCTTGCTGCCAGGTGGTAAACGGCTTAAATCTTGCTGCCAGGTAGTAAAGGGTTAAATCCTGCTGCCAGGTGGGAAAAGGGTTAAATCTTGCTGCAAGGTGGTAATCGGGTTAAATCTTGCTGCCATGTGGAAAAAAGGGGATAAGTCTTGCTGCCATGTGGTAAAAGGGTTAAATCTTGCTGCCAGGTGAAAAAAATGGTTAAATCTTGCTGTCAGATGGAAAAAAGGGGTTAAATCTTGCTGCTAGTTTGTAAAAGGGTTAAATCTTGCTGCCAGGTGGTAAAAAGGGGTTAAATCTTGCTGTCAGGTGTTAAAACGGTTAAATCTTGCTGCCACGTTTAAAAAAGGGTTAAATCTTGCTGCCAGGTGGAAAAAAGCGGTTAAATCTTGCTGCCAGGTGGTAAAAGGGTTAAATCTTGCTGCCAGGTGGAAAAAAGGGGTTAAATCTTGCTGCCAGGTGGTAAAAGGGCTAAATCTTGCTGCCACGTAATAAAAAGGGTTAAATCTAGCTGCCAGGTGGAAAAAAGGGGTTAAATCTTGCTGCCAGGTGGTAAAAGGGATAAATCTTGCTGCCAGGTGGTAAACTGGTTAAATCTTGCTGCCAGGTAGTAAACGGGTTAAATCTTGCTGCCAGGTGGTAAAAGGGTTAAATCTTGCTGCCAGGTGGTAAAAGGGATAAATCTTGCTGCCAGGTGGTAAACTGGTTAAATCTTGCTGCCAGGTAGTAAACGGGTTAAATCTTGCTGCCAGGTGGTAAAAGGGTTAAATCTTGCTGCCAGGTGGTAAACGGGTTAAATCTTGCTGCCAGGTGGTAAACAGCTTAAATCTTGCTGCCAGGTAGTTAACAGGTTAAATTTTGCTGCCAGGTGGTAAAAGGGTTAAATCTTGCTGCCAGGTGGTAAACGGATTAAATCTTGCTGCCATGTGGTAAATGGCTTAAATCTTGCTGCCAGGTAGAAAAAAGGGTTACATCTTGCTGCCAGGTAGTAAAAGGGTTAAATCTTGCTGCCAGGTGGTAAAAGGGTTAAATCTTGCTGCCAGTTGGTAAACGGGTTAAATTTAGCTGCCAGCTAGAAAAATGGGCTAAATCTTGCTGCCAGTTGGTAAACGGCTTAAATTTTGCTGCCATGTAGAAAAAAGGGTTAAATCTTGCTGCCAGGTGGAAAAAAAAGGATTAAATCTTACTGCCAGGCGGAAAGTGGGTTAAATCTTGCTGCCAGGTGGTAAACGGGTTAAATATTGCTGTCAGGTGTAAAAAGGCGGTTACATCTTGCTGCCAGCTGGAAAAAAAAGGATTAATTCTTGCTGCCTGGTGGTAAAAGGGTTAAATCTTGCTGCCAGGTGGTAAACAGGTTAAATCTTGCTGCCAGGTGGTAAACGGCTTAAATCTTGCTGCCAGGTAGTAAAGGGTTAAATCCTGCTGCCAGGTGGGAGAAGGGTTAAATCTTGCTGCCAGGTGGTAAACGGCTTAAATCTTGCTGCAAGGTGGTAAACAGGTTAAATCTTGCTGCCAGGTGAAAAAAAAGGGTTAAATCTTGCTGCCAGGTGGAAAAAAGGGGTTAAATCTTGCTGCTAGGTGGTAAAAGGGTTAAATCTTGCTGCCAGGTGGTAAAAAGGAGTTAAATCTTGCTGCCAGTTGGAAAAAGGGTTAAATCTTACTGCCACGTGAAAAAAAGGGTTAAATCTTGCTGCCAGATGGTAAACGGCTTAAATCTTTCTGCCAGGTAGTTAACAGGTTAAATTTTGCTGCCAGGTGGTAAAAGGGTTAAATCTTGCTGCCAGGTGGTAAACGGATTAAATATTGCTGCCATGTGGTAAATGGCTTAAATCTTGCTGCCAGGTAGAAAAAAGGGGTAAATCTTGCTGCCAGGTGGTAAAAGGGTTAAATCTTGCTGCCAGGTAGTAAAGGGTTAAATCCTGCTGCCAGGTGGGAAAAGGGTTAAATCTTGCTGCAAGGTGGTAATCGGGTTAAATCTTGCTGCCATGTGGAAAAAAGGGGATAAGTCTTGCTGCCATGTGGTAAAAGGGTTAAATCTTGCTGCCAGGTGAAAAAAATGGTTAAATCTTGCTGTCAGATGGAAAAAAGGGGTTAAATCTTGCTGCTAGTTTGTAAAAGGGTTAAATCTTGCTGCCAGGTGGTAAAAAGGGGTTAAATCTTGCTGTCAGGTGTTAAAACGGTTAAATCTTGCTGCCACGTTTAAAAAAGGGTTAAATCTTGCTGCCAGGTGGAAAAAAGCGGTTAAATCTTGCTGCCAGGTGGTAAAAGGGTTAAATCTTGCTGCCAGGTGGAAAAAAGGGGTTAAATCTTGCTGCCAGGTGGTAAAAGGGCTAAATCTTGCTGCCACGTAATAAAAAGGGTTAAATCTAGCTGCCAGGTGGAAAAAAGGGGTTAAATCTTGCTGCCAGGTGGTAAAAGGGATAAATCTTGCTGCCAGGTGGTAAACTGGTTAAATCTTGCTGCCAGGTAGTAAACGGGTTAAATCTTGCTGCCAGGTGGTAAAAGGGTTAAATCTTGCTGCCAGGTGGTAAAAGGGATAAATCTTGCTGCCAGGTGGTAAACTGGTTAAATCTTGCTGCCAGGTAGTAAACGGGTTAAATCTTGCTGCCAGGTGGTAAAAGGGTTAAATCTTGCTGCCAGGTGGTAAACGGGTTAAATCTTGCTGCCAGGTGGTAAACAGCTTAAATCTTGCTGCCAGGTAGTTAACAGGTTAAATTTTGCTGCCAGGTGGTAAAAGGGTTAAATCTTGCTGCCAGGTGGTAAACGGATTAAATCTTGCTGCCATGTGGTAAATGGCTTAAATCTTGCTGCCAGGTAGAAAAAAGGGTTACATCTTGCTGCCAGGTAGTAAAAGGGTTAAATCTTGCTGCCAGGTGGTAAAAGGGTTAAATCTTGCTGCCAGTTGGTAAACGGGTTAAATTTAGCTGCCAGCTAGAAAAATGGGCTAAATCTTGCTGCCAGTTGGTAAACGGCTTAAATTTTGCTGCCATGTAGAAAAAAGGGTTAAATCTTGCTGCCAGGTGGAAAAAAAAGGATTAAATCTTACTGCCAGGCGGAAAGTGGGTTAAATCTTGCTGCCAGGTGGTAAACGGGTTAAATATTGCTGTCAGGTGTAAAAAGGCGGTTACATCTTGCTGCCAGCTGGAAAAAAAAGGATTAATTCTTGCTGCCTGGTGGTAAAAGGGTTAAATCTTGCTGCCAGGTGGTAAACAGGTTAAATCTTGCTGCCAGGTGGTAAACGGCTTAAATCTTGCTGCCAGGTAGTAAAGGGTTAAATCCTGCTGCCAGGTGGGAGAAGGGTTAAATCTTGCTGCCAGGTGGTAAACGGCTTAAATCTTGCTGCAAGGTGGTAAACAGGTTAAATCTTGCTGCCAGGTGAAAAAAAAGGGTTAAATCTTGCTGCCAGGTGGAAAAAAGGGGTTAAATCTTGCTGCTAGGTGGTAAAAGTGTTAAATCTTGCTGCCAGGTGGTAAAAAGGAGTTAAATCTTGCTGCCAGTTGGAAAAAGGGTTAAATCTTACTGCCACGTGAAAAAAAGGGTTAAATCTTGCTGCCAGATGGTAAACGGCTTAAATCTTTCTGCCAGGTAGTTAACAGGTTAAATTTTGCTGCCAGGTGGTAAAAGGGTTAAATCTTGCTGCCAGGTGGTAAACGGATTAAATATTGCTGCCATGTGGTAAATGGCTTAAATCTTGCTGCCAGGTAGAAAAAAGGGGTAAATCTTGCTGCCAGGTGGTAAAAGGGTTAAATCTTGCTGCCAGGTAGTAAAAGGGTTAAATATTGCTGACAGGTGGTAAAAGGGTTAAATCTTGCTGCCAGGTGGTAAACAGGTTAAATCTTGCTGCCAGGTGGTAAACGGCTTAAATCTTTCTGCCAGGTAGTAAAGGGTTAAATCCTGCTGCCAGGTGGGAGAAGGGTTAAATCTTGCTGCCAGGTGGTAAACGGCTTAAATCTTGCTGCAAGGTGGTAAACAGGTTAAATCTTGCTGCCAGGTGAAAAAAAAGGGTTAAATCTTACTGCCAGGTGGAAAAAAGGGGTTAAATCTTGCTGCTAGGTGGTAAAAGGGTTAAATCTTGCTGCCAGGTGGTAAAAAGGAGTTAAATCTTGCTGCCAGTTGGAAAAAGGGTTAAATGTTACTGCCACGTGAAAAAAAGGGTTAAATCTTGCTGCCAGATGGTAAACGGCTTAAATCTTTCTGCCAGGTAGTTAACAGGTTAAATTTTGCTGCCAGGTGGTAAAAGGGTTAAATCTTGCTGCCAGGTGGTAAACGGATTAAATATTGCTGCCATGTGGTAAATGGCTTAAATCTTGCTGCCAGGTAAAAAAAAGGGGTAAATCTTGCTGCCAGGTGGTAAAAGGGTTAAATCTTGCTGCCAGGTAGTAAAAGGGTTAAATATTGCTGACAGATGGTAAAAGGGTTAAATCTTGCTGCCAGGTGGTAAACAGGTTAAATCTTGCTGCCAGGTGGTAAACGGCTTAAATCTTGCTGCCAGGTAGTAAAGGGTTAAATCCTGCTGCCAGGTGGGAAAAGGGTTAAATCTTGCTGCAAGGTGGTAATCGGGTTAAATCTTGCTGCCATGTGGAAAAAAGGGGATAAGTCTTGCTGCCATGTGGTAAAAGGGTTAAATCTTGCTGCCAGGTGAAAAAAATGGTTAAATCTTGCTGTCAGATGGAAAAAAGGGGTTAAATCTTGCTGCTAGTTTGTAAAAGGGTTAAATCTTGCTGCCAGGTGGTAAAAAGGGGTTAAATCTTGCTGTCAGGTGTTAAAACGGTTAAATCTTGCTGCCACGTTTAAAAAAGGGTTAAATCTTGCTGCCAGGTGGAAAAAAGCGGTTAAATCTTGCTGCCAGGTGGTAAAAGGGTTAAATCTTGCTGCCAGGTGGAAAAAAGGGGTTAAATCTTGCTGCCAGGTGGTAAAAGGGCTAAATCTTGCTGCCACGTAATAAAAAGGGTTAAATCTAGCTGCCAGGTGGAAAAAAGGGGTTAAATCTTGCTGCCAGGTGGTAAAAGGGATAAATCTTGCTGCCAGGTGGTAAACTGGTTAAATCTTGCTGCCAGGTAGTAAACGGGTTAAATCTTGCTGCCAGGTGGTAAAAGGGTTAAATCTTGCTGCCAGGTGGTAAAAGGGATAAATCTTGCTGCCAGGTGGTAAACTGGTTAAATCTTGCTGCCAGGTAGTAAACGGGTTAAATCTTGCTGCCAGGTGGTAAAAGGGTTAAATCTTGCTGCCAGGTGGTAAACGGGTTAAATCTTGCTGCCAGGTGGTAAACAGCTTAAATCTTGCTGCCAGGTAGTTAACAGGTTAAATTTTGCTGCCAGGTGGTAAAAGGGTTAAATCTTGCTGCCAGGTGGTAAACGGATTAAATCTTGCTGCCATGTGGTAAATGGCTTAAATCTTGCTGCCAGGTAGAAAAAAGGGTTACATCTTGCTGCCAGGTAGTAAAAGGGTTAAATCTTGCTGCCAGGTGGTAAAAGGGTTAAATCTTGCTGCCAGTTGGTAAACGGGTTAAATTTAGCTGCCAGCTAGAAAAATGGGCTAAATCTTGCTGCCAGTTGGTAAACGGCTTAAATTTTGCTGCCATGTAGAAAAAAGGGTTAAATCTTGCTGCCAGGTGGAAAAAAAAGGATTAAATCTTACTGCCAGGCGGAAAGTGGGTTAAATCTTGCTGCCAGGTGGTAAACGGGTTAAATATTGCTGTCAGGTGTAAAAAGGCGGTTACATCTTGCTGCCAGCTGGAAAAAAAAGGATTAATTCTTGCTGCCTGGTGGTAAAAGGGTTAAATCTTGCTGCCAGGTGGTAAACAGGTTAAATCTTGCTGCCAGGTGGTAAACGGCTTAAATCTTGCTGCCAGGTAGTAAAGGGTTAAATCCTGCTGCCAGGTGGGAGAAGGGTTAAATCTTGCTGCCAGGTGGTAAACGGCTTAAATCTTGCTGCAAGGTGGTAAACAGGTTAAATCTTGCTGCCAGGTGAAAAAAAAGGGTTAAATCTTGCTGCCAGGTGGAAAAAAGGGGTTAAATCTTGCTGCTAGGTGGTAAAAGGGTTAAATCTTGCTGCCAGGTGGTAAAAAGGAGTTAAATCTTGCTGCCAGTTGGAAAAAGGGTTAAATCTTACTGCCACGTGAAAAAAAGGGTTAAATCTTGCTGCCAGATGGTAAACGGCTTAAATCTTTCTGCCAGGTAGTTAACAGGTTAAATTTTGCTGCCAGGTGGTAAAAGGGTTAAATCTTGCTGCCAGGTGGTAAACGGATTAAATATTGCTGCCATGTGGTAAATGGCTTAAATCTTGCTGCCAGGTAGAAAAAAGGGGTAAATCTTGCTGCCAGGTGGTAAAAGGGTTAAATCTTGCTGCCAGGTAGTAAAAGGGTTAAATATTGCTGACAGGTGGTAAAAGGGTTAAATCTTGCTGCCAGGTGGTAAACAGGTTAAATCTTGCTGCCAGGTGGTAAACGGCTTAAATCTTTCTGCCAGGTAGTAAAGGGTTAAATCCTGCTGCCAGGTGGGAGAAGGGTTAAATCTTGCTGCCAGGTGGTAAACGGCTTAAATCTTGCTGCAAGGTGGTAAACAGGTTAAATCTTGCTGCCAGGTGAAAAAAAAGGGTTAAATCTTACTGCCAGGTGGAAAAAAGGGGTTAAATCTTGCTGCTAGGTGGTAAAAGGGTTAAATCTTGCTGCCAGGTGGTAAAAAGGAGTTAAATCTTGCTGCCAGTTGGAAAAAGGGTTAAATGTTACTGCCACGTGAAAAAAAGGGTTAAATCTTGCTGCCAGATGGTAAACGGCTTAAATCTTTCTGCCAGGTAGTTAACAGGTTAAATTTTGCTGCCAGGTGGTAAAAGGGTTAAATCTTGCTGCCAGGTGGTAAACGGATTAAATATTGCTGCCATGTGGTAAATGGCTTAAATCTTGCTGCCAGGTAAAAAAAAGGGGTAAATCTTGCTGCCAGGTGGTAAAAGGGTTAAATCTTGCTGCCAGGTAGTAAAAGGGTTAAATATTGCTGACAGATGGTAAAAGGGTTAAATCTTGCTGCCAGGTGGTAAACAGGTTAAATCTTGCTGCCAGGTGGTAAACGGCTTAAATCTTGCTGCCAGGTAGTAAAGGGTTAAATCCTGCTGCCAGGTGGGAAAAGGGTTAAATCTTGCTGCAAGGTGGTAATCGGGTTAAATCTTGCTGCCATGTGGAAAAAAGGGGATAAGTCTTGCTGCCATGTGGTAAAAGGGTTAAATCTTGCTGCCAGGTGAAAAAAATGGTTAAATCTTGCTGTCAGATGGAAAAAAGGGGTTAAATCTTGCTGCTAGTTTGTAAAAGGGTTAAATCTTGCTGCCAGGTGGTAAAAAGGGGTTAAATCTTGCTGTCAGGTGTTAAAACGGTTAAATCTTGCTGCCACGTTTAAAAAAGGGTTAAATCTTGCTGCCAGGTGGAAAAAAGCGGTTAAATCTTGCTGCCAGGTGGTAAAAGGGTTAAATCTTGCTGCCAGGTGGAAAAAAGGGGTTAAATCTTGCTGCCAGGTGGTAAAAGGGCTAAATCTTGCTGCCACGTAATAAAAAGGGTTAAATCTAGCTGCCAGGTGGAAAAAAGGGGTTAAATCTTGCTGCCAGGTGGTAAAAGGGATAAATCTTGCTGCCAGGTGGTAAACTGGTTAAATCTTGCTGCCAGGTAGTAAACGGGTTAAATCTTGCTGCCAGGTGGTAAAAGGGTTAAATCTTGCTGCCAGTTGGTAAACGGGTTAAATTTAGCTGCCAGCTAGAAAAATGGGCTAAATCTTGCTGCCAGTTGGTAAACGGCTTAAATTTTGCTGCCATGTAGAAAAAAGGGTTAAATCTTGCTGCCAGGTGGAAAAAAAAGGATTAAATCTTACTGCCAGGCGGAAAGTGGGTTAAATCTTGCTGCCAGGTGGTAAACGGGTTAAATATTGCTGTCAGGTGTAAAAAGGCGGTTACATCTTGCTGCCAGCTGGAAAAAAAAGGATTAATTCTTGCTGCCAGGTGGTAAATGGGTTAAATCTTTCTGCCAGGTAGTTAACAGGTTAAATTTTGCTGCCAGGTGGTAAAAGGGTTAAATCTTGCTGCCAGGTGGTAAACGGATTAAATATTGCTGCCATGTGGTAAATGGCTTAAATCTTGCTGCCAGGTAAAAAAAAGGGGTAAATCTTGCTGCCAGGTGGTAAAAGGGTTAAATCTTGCTGCCAGGTAGTAAAAGGGTTAAATATTGCTGACAGATGGTAAAAGGGTTAAATCTTGCTGCCAGGTGGTAAACAGGTTAAATCTTGCTGCCAGGTGGTAAACGGCTTAAATCTTGCTGCCAGGTAGTAAAGGGTTAAATCCTGCTGCCAGGTGGGAAAAGGGTTAAATCTTGCTGCAAGGTGGTAATCGGGTTAAATCTTGCTGCCATGTGGAAAAAAGGGGATAAGTCTTGCTGCCATGTGGTAAAAGGGTTAAATCTTGCTGCCAGGTGAAAAAAATGGTTAAATCTTGCTGTCAGATGGAAAAAAGGGGTTAAATCTTGCTGCTAGTTTGTAAAAGGGTTAAATCTTGCTGCCAGGTGGTAAAAAGGGGTTAAATCTTGCTGTCAGGTGTTAAAACGGTTAAATCTTGCTGCCACGTTTAAAAAAGGGTTAAATCTTGCTGCCAGGTGGAAAAAAGCGGTTAAATCTTGCTGCCAGGTGGTAAAAGGGTTAAATCTTGCTGCCAGGTGGAAAAAAGGGGTTAAATCTTGCTGCCAGGTGGTAAACGGATTAAATATTGCTGCCATGTGGTAAATGGCTTAAATCTTGCTGCCAGGTAAAAAAAAGGGGTAAATCTTGCTGCCAGGTGGTAAAAGGGTTAAATCTTGCTGCCAGGTAGTAAAAGGGTTAAATATTGCTGACAGATGGTAAAAGGGTTAAATCTTGCTGCCAGGTGGTAAACAGGTTAAATCTTGCTGCCAGGTGGTAAACGGCTTAAATCTTGCTGCCAGGTAGTAAAGGGTTAAATCCTGCTGCCAGGTGGGAAAAGGGTTAAATCTTGCTGCAAGGTGGTAATCGGGTTAAATCTTGCTGCCATGTGGAAAAAAGGGGATAAGTCTTGCTGCCATGTGGTAAAAGGGTTAAATCTTGCTGCCAGGTGAAAAAAATGGTTAAATCTTGCTGTCAGATGGAAAAAAGGGGTTAAATCTTGCTGCTAGTTTGTAAAAGGGTTAAATCTTGCTGCCAGGTGGTAAAAAGGGGTTAAATCTTGCTGTCAGGTGTTAAAACGGTTAAATCTTGCTGCCACGTTTAAAAAAGGGTTAAATCTTGCTGCCAGGTGGAAAAAAGCGGTTAAATCTTGCTGCCAGGTGGTAAAAGGGTTAAATCTTGCTGCCAGGTGGAAAAAAGGGGTTAAATCTTGCTGCCAGGTGGTAAAAGGGCTAAATCTTGCTGCCACGTAATAAAAAGGGTTAAATCTAGCTGCCAGGTGGAAAAAAGGGGTTAAATCTTGCTGCCAGGTGGTAAAAGGGATAAATCTTGCTGCCAGGTGGTAAACTGGTTAAATCTTGCTGCCAGGTAGTAAACGGGTTAAATCTTGCTGCCAGGTGGTAAAAGGGTTAAATCTTGCTGCCAGGTGGTAAACGGCTTAAATCTTGCTGCAAGGTGGTAAACAGGTTAAATCTTGCTGCCAGGTGAAAAAAAAGGGTTAAATCTTGCTGCCAGGTGGAAAAAAGGGGTTAAATCTTGCTGCTAGGTGGTAAAAGGGTTAAATCTTGCTGCCAGGTGGTAAAAAGGAGTTAAATCTTGCTGCCAGTTGGAAAAAGGGTTAAATCTTACTGCCACGTGAAAAAAAGGGTTAAATCTTGCTGCCAGATGGTAAACGGCTTAAATCTTTCTGCCAGGTAGTTAACAGGTTAAATTTTGCTGCCAGGTGGTAAAAGGGTTAAATCTTGCTGCCAGGTGGTAAACGGATTAAATATTGCTGCCATGTGGTAAATGGCTTAAATCTTGCTGCCAGGTAGAAAAAAGGGGTAAATCTTGCTGCCAGGTGGTAAAAGGGTTAAATCTTGCTGCCAGGTAGTAAAAGGGTTAAATCTTGCTGCCAGGTGGTAAAAAGGGGTTAAATCTTGCTGTCAGGTGTTAAAACGGTTAAATCTTGCTGCCACGTTTAAAAAAGGGTTAAATCTTGCTGCCAGGTGGAAAAAAGCGGTTAAATCTTGCTGCCAGGTGGTAAAAGGGTTAAATCTTGCTGCCAGGTGGAAAAAAGGGGTTAAATCTTGCTGCCAGGTGGTAAAAGGGCTAAATCTTGCTGCCACGTAATAAAAAGGGTTAAATCTAGCTGCCAGGTGGAAAAAAGGGGTTAAACCTTGCTGCCAGGTGGTAAAAGGGATAAATCTTGCTGCCAGGTGGTAAACTGGTTAAATCTTGCTGCCAGGTAGTAAACGGGTTAAATCTTGCTGCCAGGTGGTAAAAGGGTTAAATCTTGCTGCCAGGTGGTAAACGGGTTAAATCTTGCTGCCAGGTGGTAAACAGCTTAAATCTTGCTGCCAGGTAGTTAACAGGTTAAATTTTGCTGCCAGGTGGTAAAAGGGTTAAATCTTGCTGCCAGGTGGTAAACGGATTAAATCTTGCTGCCATGTGGTAAATGGCTTAAATCTTGCTGCCAGGTAGAAAAAAGGGTTACATCTTGCTGCCAGGTAGTAAAAGGGTTAAATCTTGCTGCCAGGTGGTAAAAGGGTTAAATCTTGCTGCCAGTTGGTAAACGGGTTAAATTTAGCTGCCAGCTAGAAAAATGGGCTAAATCTTGCTGCCAGTTGGTAAACGGCTTAAATTTTGCTGCCATGTAGAAAAAAGGGTTAAATCTTGCTGCCAGGTGGAAAAAAAAGGATTAACTCTTACTGCCAGGCGGAAAGTGGGTTAAATCTTGCTGCCAGGTGGTAAACGGGTTAAATATTGCTGTCAGGTGTAAAAAGGCGGTTACATCTTGCTGCCAGCTGGAAAAAAAAGGATTAATTCTTGCTGCCTGGTGGTAAAAGGGTTAAATCTTGCTGCCAGGTGGTAAACAGGTTAAATCTTGCTGCCAGGTGGTAAACGGCTTAAATCTTGCTGCCAGGTAGTAAAGGGTTAAATCCTGCTGCCAGGTGGGAGAAGGGTTAAATCTTGCTGCCAGGTGGTAAACGGCTTAAATCTTGCTGCAAGGTGGTAAACAGGTTAAATCTTGCTGCCAGGTGAAAAAAAAGGGTTAAATCTTGCTGCCAGGTTGAAAAAAGGGGTTAAATCTTGCTGCTAGGTGGTAAAAGGGTTAAATCTTGCTGCCAGGTGGTAAAAAGGAGTTAAATCTTGCTGGCAGTTGGAAAAAGGGTTAAATCTTACTGCCACGTGAAAAAAAGGGTTAAATCTTGCTGCCAGATGGTAAACGGCTTAAATCTTTCTGCCAGGTAGTTAACAGGTTAAATTTTGCTGCCAGGTGGTAAAAGGGTTAAATCTTGCTGCCAGGTGGTAAACGGATTAAATATTGCTGCCATGTGGTAAATGGCTTAAATCTTGCTGCCAGGTAGAAAAAAGGGGTAAATCTTGCTGCCAGGTGGTAAAAGGGTTAAATCTTGCTGCCAGGTAGTAAAAGGGTTAAATATTGCTGACAGGTGGTAAAAGGGTTAAATCTTGCTGCCAGGTGGTAAACAGGTTAAATCTTGCTGCCAGGTGGTAAACGGCTTAAATCTTTCTGCCAGGTAGTAAAGGGTTAAATCCTGCTGCCAGGTGGGAGAAGGGTTAAATCTTGCTGCCAGGTGGTAAACGGCTTAAATCTTGCTGCAAGGTGGTAAACAGGTTAAATCTTGCTGCCAGGTGAAAAAAAAAGGGTTAAATCTTACTGCCAGGTGGAAAAAAGGGGTTAAATCTTGCTGCTAGGTGGTAAAAGGGTTAAATCTTGCTGCCAGGTGGTAAAAAGGAGTTAAATCTTGCTGCCAGTTGGAAAAAGGGTTAAATGTTACTGCCACGTGAAAAAAAGGGTTAAATCTTGCTGCCAGATGGTAAACGGCTTAAATCTTTCTGCCAGGTAGTTAACAGGTTAAATTTTGCTGCCAGGTGGTAAAAGGGTTAAATCTTGCTGCCAGGTGGTAAACGGATTAAATATTGCTGCCATGTGGTAAATGGCTTAAATCTTGCTGCCAGGTAAAAAAAAGGGGTAAATCTTGCTGCCAGGTGGTAAAAGGGTTAAATCTTGCTGCCAGGTAGTAAAAGGGTTAAATATTGCTGACAGATGGTAAAAGGGTTAAATCTTGCTGCCAGGTGGTAAACAGGTTAAATCTTGCTGCCAGGTGGTAAACGGCTTAAATCTTGCTGCCAGGTAGTAAAGGGTTAAATCCTGCTGCCAGGTGGGAAAAGGGTTAAATCTTGCTGCAAGGTGGTAATCGGGTTAAATCTTGCTGCCATGTGGAAAAAAGGGGATAAGTCTTGCTGCCATGTGGTAAAAGGGTTAAATCTTGCTGCCAGGTGAAAAAAATGGTTAAATCTTGCTGTCAGATGGAAAAAAGGGGTTAAATCTTGCTGCTAGTTTGTAAAAGGGTTAAATCTTGCTGCCAGGTGGTAAAAAGGGGTTAAATCTTGCTGTCAGGTGTTAAAACGGTTAAATCTTGCTGCCACGTTTAAAAAAGGGTTAAATCTTGCTGCCAGGTGGAAAAAAGCGGTTAAATCTTGCTGCCAGGTGGTAAAAGGGTTAAATCTTGCTGCCAGGTGGAAAAAAGGGGTTAAATCTTGCTGCCAGGTGGTAAAAGGGCTAAATCTTGCTGCCACGTAATAAAAAGGGTTAAATCTAGCTGCCAGGTGGAAAAAAGGGGTTAAATCTTGCTGCCAGGTGGTAAAAGGGATAAATCTTGCTGCCAGGTGGTAAACTGGTTAAATCTTGCTGCCAGGTAGTAAACGGGTTAAATCTTGCTGCCAGGTGGTAAAAGGGTTAAATCTTGCTGCCAGGTGGTAAACGGGTTAAATCTTGCTGCCAGGTGGTAAACAGCTTAAATCTTGCTGCCAGGTAGTTAACAGGTTAAATTTTGCTGCCAGGTGGTAAAAGGGTTAAATCTTGCTGCCAGGTGGTAAACGGATTAAATCTTGCTGCCATGTGGTAAATGGCTTAAATCTTGCTGCCAGGTAGAAAAAAGGGTTAAATCTTGCTGCCAGATAGTAAAAGGGTTAAATCTTGCTGCCAGGTGGTAAAAGGGTTAAATCTTGCTGCCAGTTGGTAAACGGGTTAAATTTAGCTGCCAGCTAGAAAAATGGGCTAAATCTTGCTGCCAGTTGGTAAACGGCTTAAATTTTGCTGCCATGTAGAAAAAAGGGTTAAATCTTGCTGCCAGGTGGAAAAAAAAGGATTAAATCTTACTGCCAGGCGGAAAGTGGGTTAAATCTTGCTGCCAGGTGGTAAACGGGTTAAATATTGCTGTCAGGTGTAAAAAGGCGGTTACATCTTGCTGCCAGCTGGAAAAAAAAGGATTAATTCTTGCTGCCAGGTGGTAAATGGGTTAAATCTTTCTGCCAGGTAGTTAACAGGTTAAATTTTGCTGCCAGGTGGTAAAAGGGTTAAATCTTGCTGCCAGGTGGTAAACGGATTAAATATTGCTGCCATGTGGTAAATGGCTTAAATCTTGCTGCCAGGTAAAAAAAAGGGGTAAATCTTGCTGCCAGGTGGTAAAAGGGTTAAATCTTGCTGCCAGGTGGTAAAAGGGTTAAATCTTGCTGCCAGGTGGTAAACGGGTTAAATCTTGCTGCCAGGTGGTAAACAGCTTAAATCTTGCTGCCAGGTAGTTAACAGGTTAAATTTTGCTGCCAGGTGGTAAAAGGGTTAAATCTTGCTGCCAGGTGGTAAACGGATTAAATCTTGCTGCCATGTGGTAAATGGCTTAAATCTTGCTGCCAGGTAGAAAAAAGGGTTACATCTTGCTGCCAGGTAGTAAAAGGGTTAAATCTTGCTGCCAGGTGGTAAAAGGGTTAAATCTTGCTGCCAGTTGGTAAACGGGTTAAATTTAGCTGCCAGCTAGAAAAATGGGCTAAATCTTGCTGCCAGTTGGTAAACGGCTTAAATTTTGCTGCCATGTAGAAAAAAGGGTTAAATCTTGCTGCCAGGTGGAAAAAAAAGGATTAAATCTTACTGCCAGGCGGAAAGTGGGTTAAATCTTGCTGCCAGGTGGTAAACGGGTTAAATATTGCTGTCAGGTGTAAAAAGGCGGTTACATCTTGCTGCCAGCTGGAAAAAAAAGGATTAATTCTTGCTGCCTGGTGGTAAAAGGGTTAAATCTTGCTGCCAGGTGGTAAACAGGTTAAATCTTGCTGCCAGGTGGTAAACGGCTTAAATCTTGCTGCCAGGTAGTAAAGGGTTAAATCCTGCTGCCAGGTGGGAGAAGGGTTAAATCTTGCTGCCAGGTGGTAAACGGCTTAAATCTTGCTGCAAGGTGGTAAACAGGTTAAATCTTGCTGCCAGGTGAAAAAAAAGGGTTAAATCTTGCTGCCAGGTGGAAAAAAGGGGTTAAATCTTGCTGCTAGGTGGTAAAAGGGTAAAAATCTTGCTGCCAGGTGGTAAAAAGGAGTTAAATCTTGCTGCCAGTTGGAAAAAGGGTTAAATCTTACTGCCACGTGAAAAAAAGGGTTAAATCTTGCTGCCAGATGGTAAACGGCTTAAATCTTTCTGCCAGGTAGTTAACAGGTTAAATTTTGCTGCCAGGTGGTAAAAGGGTTAAATCTTGCTGCCAGGTGGTAAACGGATTAAATATTGCTGCCATGTGGTAAATGGCTTAAATCTTGCTGCCAGGTAGAAAAAAGGGGTAAATCTTGCTGCCAGGTGGTAAAAGGGTTAAATCTTGCTGCCAGGTAGTAAAAGGGTTAAATATTGCTGACAGGTGGTAAAAGGGTTAAATCTTGCTGCCAGGTGGTAAACAGGTTAAATCTTGCTGCCAGGTGGTAAACGGCTTAAATCTTTCTGCCAGGTAGTAAAGGGTTAAATCCTGCTGCCAGGTGGGAGAAGGGTTAAATCTTGCTGCCAGGTGGTAAACGGCTTAAATCTTGCTGCAAGGTGGTAAACAGGTTAAATCTTGCTGCCAGGTGAAAAAAAAGGGTTAAATCTTACTGCCAGGTGGAAAAAAGGGGTTAAATCTTGCTGCTAGGTGGTAAAAGGGTTAAATCTTGCTGCCAGGTGGTAAAAAGGAGTTAAATCTTGCTGCCAGTTGGAAAAAGGGTTAAATGTTACTGCCACGTGAAAAAAAGGGTTAAATCTTGCTGCCAGATGGTAAACGGCTTAAATCTTTCTGCCAGGTAGTTAACAGGTTAAATTTTGCTGCCAGGTGGTAAAAGGGTTAAATCTTGCTGCCAGGTGGTAAACGGATTAAATATTGCTGCCATGTGGTAAATGGCTTAAATCTTGCTGCCAGGTAAAAAAAAGGGGTAAATCTTGCTGCCAGGTGGTAAAAGGGTTAAATCTTGCTGCCAGGTAGTAAAAGGGTTAAATATTGCTGACAGATGGTAAAAGGGTTAAATCTTGCTGCCAGGTGGTAAACAGGTTAAATCTTGCTGCCAGGTGGTAAACGGCTTAAATCTTGCTGCCAGGTAGTAAAGGGTTAAATCCTGCTGCCAGGTGGGAAAAGGGTTAAATCTTGCTGCAAGGTGGTAATCGGGTTAAATCTTGCTGCCATGTGGAAAAAAGGGGATAAGTCTTGCTGCCATGTGGTAAAAGGGTTAAATCTTGCTGCCAGGTGAAAAAAATGGTTAAATCTTGCTGTCAGATGGAAAAAAGGGGTTAAATCTTGCTGCTAGTTTGTAAAAGGGTTAAATCTTGCTGCCAGGTGGTAAAAAGGGGTTAAATCTTGCTGTCAGGTGTTAAAACGGTTAAATCTTGCTGCCACGTTTAAAAAAGGGTTAAATCTTGCTGCCAGGTGGAAAAAAGCGGTTAAATCTTGCTGCCAGGTGGTAAAAGGGTTAAATCTTGCTGCCAGGTGGAAAAAAGGGGTTAAATCTTGCTGCCAGGTGGTAAAAGGGCTAAATCTTGCTGCCACGTAATAAAAAGGGTTAAATCTAGCTGCCAGGTGGAAAAAAGGGGTTAAATCTTGCTGCCAGGTGGTAAAAGGGATAAATCTTGCTGCCAGGTGGTAAACTGGTTAAATCTTGCTGCCAGGTAGTAAACGGGTTAAATCTTGCTGCCAGGTGGTAAAAGGGTTAAATCTTGCTGCCAGGTGGTAAACGGGTTAAATCTTGCTGCCAGGTGGTAAACAGCTTAAATCTTGCTGCCAGGTAGTTAACAGGTTAAATTTTGCTGCCAGGTGGTAAAAGGGTTAAATCTTGCTGCCAGGTGGTAAAAAGGAGTTAAATCTTGCTGCCAGTTGGAAAAAGGGTTAAATCTTACTGCCACGTGAAAAAAAGGGTTAAATCTTGCTGCCAGATGGTAAACGGCTTAAATCTTTCTGCCAGGTAGTTAACAGGTTAAATTTTGCTGCCAGGTGGTAAAAGGGTTAAATCTTGCTGCCAGGTGGTAAACGGATTAAATATTGCTGCCATGTGGTAAATGGCTTAAATCTTGCTGCCAGGTAGAAAAAAGGGGTAAATCTTGCTGCCAGGTGGTAAAAGGGTTAAATCTTGCTGCCAGGTAGTAAAAGGGTTAAATCTTGCTGCCAGGTGGTAAAAAGGGGTTAAATCTTGCTGTCAGGTGTTAAAACGGTTAAATCTTGCTGCCACGTTTAAAAAAGGGTTAAATCTTGCTGCCAGGTGGAAAAAAGCGGTTAAATCTTGCTGCCAGGTGGTAAAAGGGTTAAATCTTGCTGCCAGGTGGAAAAAAGGGGTTAAATCTTGCTGCCAGGTGGTAAAAGGGCTAAATCTTGCTGCCACGTAATAAAAAGGGTTAAATCTAGCTGCCAGGTGGAAAAAAGGGGTTAAATCTTGCTGCCAGGTGGTAAAAGGGATAAATCTTGCTGCCAGGTGGTAAACTGGTTAAATCTTGCTGCCAGGTAGTAAACGGGTTAAATCTTGCTGCCAGGTGGTAAAAGGGTTAAATCTTGCTGCCAGGTGGTAAACGGGTTAAATCTTGCTGCCAGGTGGTAAACAGCTTAAATCTTGCTGCCAGGTAGTTAACAGGTTAAATTTTGCTGCCAGGTGGTAAAAGGGTTAAATCTTGCTGCCAGGTGGTAAACGGATTAAATCTTGCTGCCATGTGGTAAATGGCTTAAATCTTGCTGCCAGGTAGAAAAAAGGGTTACATCTTGCTGCCAGGTAGTAAAAGGGTTAAATCTTGCTGCCAGGTGGTAAAAGGGTTAAATCTTGCTGCCAGTTGGTAAACGGGTTAAATTTAGCTGCCAGCTAGAAAAATGGGCTAAATCTTGCTGCCAGTTGGTAAACGGCTTAAATTTTGCTGCCATGTAGAAAAAAGGGTTAAATCTTGCTGCCAGGTGGAAAAAAAAGGATTAAATCTTACTGCCAGGCGGAAAGTGGGTTAAATCTTGCTGCCAGGTGGTAAACGGGTTAAATATTGCTGTCAGGTGTAAAAAGGCGGTTACATCTTGCTGCCAGCTGGAAAAAAAAGGATTAATTCTTGCTGCCTGGTGGTAAAAGGGTTAAATCTTGCTGCCAGGTGGTAAACAGGTTAAATCTTGCTGCCAGGTGGTAAACGGCTTAAATCTTGCTGCCAGGTAGTAAAGGGTTAAATCCTGCTGCCAGGTGGGAGAAGGGTTAAATCTTGCTGCCAGGTGGTAAACGGCTTAAATCTTGCTGCAAGGTGGTAAACAGGTTAAATCTTGCTGCCAGGTGAAAAAAAAGGGTTAAATCTTGCTGCCAGGTGGAAAAAAGGGGTTAAATCTTGCTGCTAGGTGGTAAAAGGGTTAAATCTTGCTGCCAGGTGGTAAAAAGGAGTTAAATCTTGCTGCCAGTTGGAAAAAGGGTTAAATCTTACTGCCACGTGAAAAAAAGGGTTAAATCTTGCTGCCAGATGGTAAACGGCTTAAATCTTTCTGCCAGGTAGTTAACAGGTTAAATTTTGCTGCCAGGTGGTAAAAGGGTTAAATCTTGCTGCCAGGTGGTAAACGGATTAAATATTGCTGCCATGTGGTAAATGGCTTAAATCTTGCTGCCAGGTAGAAAAAAGGGGTAAATCTTGCTGCCAGGTGGTAAAAGGGTTAAATCTTGCTGCCAGGTAGTAAAAGGGTTAAATATTGCTGACAGGTGGTAAAAGGGTTAAATCTTGCTGCCAGGTGGTAAACAGGTTAAATCTTGCTGCCAGGTGGTAAACGGCTTAAATCTTTCTGCCAGGTAGTAAAGGGTTAAATCCTGCTGCCAGGTGGGAGAAGGGTTAAATCTTGCTGCCAGGTGGTAAACGGCTTAAATCTTGCTGCAAGGTGGTAAACAGGTTAAATCTTGCTGCCAGGTGAAAAAAAAGGGTTAAATCTTACTGCCAGGTGGAAAAAAGGGGTTAAATCTTGCTGCTAGGTGGTAAAAGGGTTAAATCTTGCTGCCAGGTGGTAAAAAGGAGTTAAATCTTGCTGCCAGTTGGAAAAAGGGTTAAATGTTACTGCCACGTGAAAAAAAGGGTTAAATCTTGCTGCCAGATGGTAAACGGCTTAAATCTTTCTGCCAGGTAGTTAACAGGTTAAATTTTGCTGCCAGGTGGTAAAAGGGTTAAATCTTGCTGCCAGGTGGTAAACGGATTAAATATTGCTGCCATGTGGTAAATGGCTTAAATCTTGCTGCCAGGTAAAAAAAAGGGGTAAATCTTGCTGCCAGGTGGTAAAAGGGTTAAATCTTGCTGCCAGGTAGTAAAAGGGTTAAATATTGCTGACAGATGGTAAAAGGGTTAAATCTTGCTGCCAGGTGGTAAACAGGTTAAATCTTGCTGCCAGGTGGTAAACGGCTTAAATCTTGCTGCCAGGTAGTAAAGGGTTAAATCCTGCTGCCAGGTGGGAAAAGGGTTAAATCTTGCTGCAAGGTGGTAATCGGGTTAAATCTTGCTGCCATGTGGAAAAAAGGGGATAAGTCTTGCTGCCATGTGGTAAAAGGGTTAAATCTTGCTGCCAGGTGAAAAAAATGGTTAAATCTTGCTGTCAGATGGAAAAAAGGGGTTAAATCTTGCTGCTAGTTTGTAAAAGGGTTAAATCTTGCTGCCAGGTGGTAAAAAGGGGTTAAATCTTGCTGTCAGGTGTTAAAACGGTTAAATCTTGCTGCCACGTTTAAAAAAGGGTTAAATCTTGCTGCCAGGTGGAAAAAAGCGGTTAAATCTTGCTGCCAGGTGGTAAAAGGGTTAAATCTTGCTGCCAGGTGGAAAAAAGGGGTTAAATCTTGCTGCCAGGTGGTAAAAGGGCTAAATCTTGCTGCCACGTAATAAAAAGGGTTAAATCTAGCTGCCAGGTGGAAAAAAGGGGTTAAATCTTGCTGCCAGGTGGTAAAAGGGATAAATCTTGCTGCCAGGTGGTAAACTGGTTAAATCTTGCTGCCAGGTAGTAAACGGGTTAAATCTTGCTGCCAGGTGGTAAAAGGGTTAAATCTTGCTGCCAGGTGGTAAACGGGTTAAATCTTGCTGCCAGGTGGTAAACAGCTTAAATCTTGCTGCCAGGTAGTTAACAGGTTAAATTTTGCTGCCAGGTGGTAAAAGGGTTAAATCTTGCTGCCAGGTGGTAAACGGATTAAATCTTGCTGCCATGTGGTAAATGGCTTAAATCTTGCTGCCAGGTAGAAAAAAGGGTTAAATCTTGCTGCCAGATAGTAAAAGGGTTAAATCTTGCTGCCAGGTGGTAAAAGGGTTAAATCTTGCTGCCAGTTGGTAAACGGGTTAAATTTAGCTGCCAGCTAGAAAAATGGGCTAAATCTTGCTGCCAGTTGGTAAACGGCTTAAATTTTGCTGCCATGTAGAAAAAAGGGTTAAATCTTGCTGCCAGGTGGAAAAAAAAGGATTAAATCTTACTGCCAGGCGGAAAGTGGGTTAAATCTTGCTGCCAGGTGGTAAACGGGTTAAATATTGCTGTCAGGTGTAAAAAGGCGGTTACATCTTGCTGCCAGCTGGAAAAAAAAGGATTAATTCTTGCTGCCAGGTGGTAAATGGGTTAAATCTTTCTGCCAGGTAGTTAACAGGTTAAATTTTGCTGCCAGGTGGTAAAAGGGTTAAATCTTGCTGCCAGGTGGTAAACGGATTAAATATTGCTGCCATGTGGTAAATGGCTTAAATCTTGCTGCCAGGTAAAAAAAAGGGGTAAATCTTGCTGCCAGGTGGTAAAAGGGTTAAATCTTGCTGCCAGGTAGTAAAAGGGTTAAATATTGCTGACAGATGGTAAAAGGGTTAAATCTTGCTGCCAGGTGGTAAACAGGTTAAATCTTGCTGCCAGGTGGTAAACGGCTTAAATCTTGCTGCCAGGTAGTAAAGGGTTAAATCCTGCTGCCAGGTGGGAAAAGGGTTAAATCTTGCTGCAAGGTGGTAATCGGGTTAAATCTTGCTGCCATGTGGAAAAAAGGGGATAAGTCTTGCTGCCATGTGGTAAAAGGGTTAAATCTTGCTGCCAGGTGAAAAAAATGGTTAAATCTTGCTGTCAGATGGAAAAAAGGGGTTAAATCTTGCTGCTAGTTTGTAAAAGGGTTAAATCTTGCTGCCAGGTGGTAAAAAGGGGTTAAATCTTGCTGTCAGGTGTTAAAACGGTTAAATCTTGCTGCCACGTTTAAAAAAGGGTTAAATCTTGCTGCTAGGTGGTAAAAGGGTTAAATCTTGCTGCCAGGTGGTAAAAAGGAGTTAAATCTTGCTGCCAGTTGGAAAAAGGGTTAAATCTTACTGCCACGTGAAAAAAAGGGTTAAATCTTGCTGCCAGATGGTAAACGGCTTAAATCTTTCTGCCAGGTAGTTAACAGGTTAAATTTTGCTGCCAGGTGGTAAAAGGGTTAAATCTTGCTGCCAGGTGGTAAACGGATTAAATATTGCTGCCATGTGGTAAATGGCTTAAATCTTGCTGCCAGGTAGAAAAAAGGGGTAAATCTTGCTGCCAGGTGGTAAAAGGGTTAAATCTTGCTGCCAGGTAGTAAAAGGGTTAAATATTGCTGACAGGTGGTAAAAGGGTTAAATCTTGCTGCCAGGTGGTAAACAGGTTAAATCTTGCTGCCAGGTGGTAAACGGCTTAAATCTTTCTGCCAGGTAGTAAAGGGTTAAATCCTGCTGCCAGGTGGGAGAAGGGTTAAATCTTGCTGCCAGGTGGTAAACGGCTTAAATCTTGCTGCAAGGTGGTAAACAGGTTAAATCTTGCTGCCAGGTGAAAAAAAAGGGTTAAATCTTACTGCCAGGTGGAAAAAAGGGGTTAAATCTTGCTGCTAGGTGGTAAAAGGGTTAAATCTTGCTGCCAGGTGGTAAAAAGGAGTTAAATCTTGCTGCCAGTTGGAAAAAGGGTTAAATGTTACTGCCACGTGAAAAAAAGGGTTAAATCTTGCTGCCAGATGGTAAACGGCTTAAATCTTTCTGCCAGGTAGTTAACAGGTTAAATTTTGCTGCCAGGTGGTAAAAGGGTTAAATCTTGCTGCCAGGTGGTAAACGGATTAAATATTGCTGCCATGTGGTAAATGGCTTAAATCTTGCTGCCAGGTAAAAAAAAGGGGTAAATCTTGCTGCCAGGTGGTAAAAGGGTTAAATCTTGCTGCCAGGTAGTAAAAGGGTTAAATATTGCTGACAGATGGTAAAAGGGTTAAATCTTGCTGCCAGGTGGTAAACAGGTTAAATCTTGCTGCCAGGTGGTAAACGGCTTAAATCTTGCTGCCAGGTAGTAAAGGGTTAAATCCTGCTGCCAGGTGGGAAAAGGGTTAAATCTTGCTGCAAGGTGGTAATCGGGTTAAATCTTGCTGCCATGTGGAAAAAAGGGGATAAGTCTTGCTGCCATGTGGTAAAAGGGTTAAATCTTGCTGCCAGGTGAAAAAAATGGTTAAATCTTGCTGTCAGATGGAAAAAAGGGGTTAAATCTTGCTGCTAGTTTGTAAAAGGGTTAAATCTTGCTGCCAGGTGGTAAAAAGGGGTTAAATCTTGCTGTCAGGTGTTAAAACGGTTAAATCTTGCTGCCACGTTTAAAAAAGGGTTAAATCTTGCTGCCAGGTGGAAAAAAGCGGTTAAATCTTGCTGCCAGGTGGTAAAAGGGTTAAATCTTGCTGCCAGGTGGAAAAAAGGGGTTAAATCTTGCTGCCAGGTGGTAAAAGGGCTAAATCTTGCTGCCACGTAATAAAAAGGGTTAAATCTAGCTGCCAGGTGGAAAAAAGGGGTTAAATCTTGCTGCCAGGTGGTAAAAGGGATAAATCTTGCTGCCAGGTGGTAAACTGGTTAAATCTTGCTGCCAGGTAGTAAACGGGTTAAATCTTGCTGCCAGGTGGTAAAAGGGTTAAATCTTGCTGCCAGGTGGTAAACGGGTTAAATCTTGCTGCCAGGTGGTAAACAGCTTAAATCTTGCTGCCAGGTAGTTAACAGGTTAAATTTTGCTGCCAGGTGGTAAAAGGGTTAAATCTTGCTGCCAGGTGGTAAACGGATTAAATCTTGCTGCCATGTGGTAAATGGCTTAAATCTTGCTGCCAGGTAGAAAAAAGGGTTAAATCTTGCTGCCAGATAGTAAAAGGGTTAAATCTTGCTGCCAGGTGGTAAAAGGGTTAAATCTTGCTGCCAGTTGGTAAACGGGTTAAATTTAGCTGCCAGCTAGAAAAATGGGCTAAATCTTGCTGCCAGTTGGTAAACGGCTTAAATTTTGCTGCCATGTAGAAAAAAGGGTTAAATCTTGCTGCCAGGTGGAAAAAAAAGGATTAAATCTTACTGCCAGGCGGAAAGTGGGTTAAATCTTGCTGCCAGGTGGTAAACGGGTTAAATATTGCTGTCAGGTGTAAAAAGGCGGTTACATCTTGCTGCCAGCTGGAAAAAAAAGGATTAATTCTTGCTGCCAGGTGGTAAATGGGTTAAATCTTTCTGCCAGGTAGTTAACAGGTTAAATTTTGCTGCCAGGTGGTAAAAGGGTTAAATCTTGCTGCCAGGTGGTAAACGGATTAAATATTGCTGCCATGTGGTAAATGGCTTAAATCTTGCTGCCAGGTAAAAAAAAGGGGTAAATCTTGCTGCCAGGTGGTAAAAGGGTTAAATCTTGCTGCCAGGTAGTAAAAGGGTTAAATATTGCTGACAGATGGTAAAAGGGTTAAATCTTGCTGCCAGGTGGTAAACAGGTTAAATCTTGCTGCCAGGTGGTAAACGGCTTAAATCTTGCTGCCAGGTAGTAAAGGGTTAAATCCTGCTGCCAGGTGGGAAAAGGGTTAAATCTTGCTGCAAGGTGGTAATCGGGTTAAATCTTGCTGCCATGTGGAAAAAAGGGGATAAGTCTTGCTGCCATGTGGTAAAAGGGTTAAATCTTGCTGCCAGGTGAAAAAAATGGTTAAATCTTGCTGTCAGATGGAAAAAAGGGGTTAAATCTTGCTGCTAGTTTGTAAAAGGGTTAAATCTTGCTGCCAGGTGGTAAAAAGGGGTTAAATCTTGCTGTCAGGTGTTAAAACGGTTAAATCTTGCTGCCACGTTTAAAAAAGGGTTAAATCTTGCTGCCAGGTGGAAAAAAGCGGTTAAATCTTGCTGCCAGGTGGTAAAAGGGTTAAATCTTGCTGCCAGGTGGAAAAAAGGGGTTAAATCTTGCTGCCAGGTGGTAAACGGATTAAATATTGCTGCCATGTGGTAAATGGCTTAAATCTTGCTGCCAGGTAAAAAAAAGGGGTAAATCTTGCTGCCAGGTGGTAAAAGGGTTAAATCTTGCTGCCAGGTAGTAAAAGGGTTAAATATTGCTGACAGATGGTAAAAGGGTTAAATCTTGCTGCCAGGTGGTAAACAGGTTAAATCTTGCTGCCAGGTGGTAAACGGCTTAAATCTTGCTGCCAGGTAGTAAAGGGTTAAATCCTGCTGCCAGGTGGGAAAAGGGTTAAATCTTGCTGCAAGGTGGTAATCGGGTTAAATCTTGCTGCCATGTGGAAAAAAGGGGATAAGTCTTGCTGCCATGTGGTAAAAGGGTTAAATCTTGCTGCCAGGTGAAAAAAATGGTTAAATCTTGCTGTCAGATGGAAAAAAGGGGTTAAATCTTGCTGCTAGTTTGTAAAAGGGTTAAATCTTGCTGCCAGGTGGTAAAAAGGGGTTAAATCTTGCTGTCAGGTGTTAAAACGGTTAAATCTTGCTGCCACGTTTAAAAAAGGGTTAAATCTTGCTGCCAGGTGGAAAAAAGCGGTTAAATCTTGCTGCCAGGTGGAAAAAAGGGGTTAAATCTTGCTGCTAGGTGGTAAAAGGGTTAAATCTTGCTGCCAGGTGGTAAAAAGGAGTTAAATCTTGCTGCCAGTTGGAAAAAGGGTTAAATGTTACTGCCACGTGAAAAAAAGGGTTAAATCTTGCTGCCAGATGGTAAACGGCTTAAATCTTTCTGCCAGGTAGTTAACAGGTTAAATTTTGCTGCCAGGTGGTAAAAGGGTTAAATCTTGCTGCCAGGTGGTAAACGGATTAAATATTGCTGCCATGTGGTAAATGGCTTAAATCTTGCTGCCAGGTAAAAAAAAGGGGTAAATCTTGCTGCCAGGTGGTAAAAGGGTTAAATCTTGCTGCCAGGTAGTAAAAGGGTTAAATATTGCTGACAGATGGTAAAAGGGTTAAATCTTGCTGCCAGGTGGTAAACAGGTTAAATCTTGCTGCCAGGTGGTAAACGGCTTAAATCTTGCTGCCAGGTAGTAAAGGGTTAAATCCTGCTGCCAGGTGGGAAAAGGGTTAAATCTTGCTGCAAGGTGGTAATCGGGTTAAATCTTGCTGCCATGTGGAAAAAAGGGGATAAGTCTTGCTGCCATGTGGTAAAAGGGTTAAATCTTGCTGCCAGGTGAAAAAAATGGTTAAATCTTGCTGTCAGATGGAAAAAAGGGGTTAAATCTTGCTGCTAGTTTGTAAAAGGGTTAAATCTTGCTGCCAGGTGGTAAAAAGGGGTTAAATCTTGCTGTCAGGTGTTAAAACGGTTAAATCTTGCTGCCACGTTTAAAAAAGGGTTAAATCTTGCTGCCAGGTGGAAAAAAGCGGTTAAATCTTGCTGCCAGGTGGTAAAAGGGTTAAATCTTGCTGCCAGGTGGTAAACGGGTTAAATCTTGCTGCCAGGTGGTAAACAGCTTAAATCTTGCTGCCAGGTAGTTAACAGGTTAAATTTTGCTGCCAGGTGGTAAAAGGGTTAAATCTTGCTGCCAGGTGGTAAAAAGGAGTTAAATCTTGCTGCCAGTTGGAAAAAGGGTTAAATCTTACTGCCACGTGAAAAAAAGGGTTAAATCTTGCTGCCAGATGGTAAACGGCTTAAATCTTTCTGCCAGGTAGTTAACAGGTTAAATTTTGCTGCCAGGTGGTAAAAGGGTTAAATCTTGCTGCCAGGTGGTAAACGGATTAAATATTGCTGCCATGTGGTAAATGGCTTAAATCTTGCTGCCAGGTAGAAAAAAGGGGTAAATCTTGCTGCCAGGTGGTAAAAGGGTTAAATCTTGCTGCCAGGTAGTAAAAGGGTTAAATCTTGCTGCCAGGTGGTAAAAAGGGGTTAAATCTTGCTGTCAGGTGTTAAAACGGTTAAATCTTGCTGCCACGTTTAAAAAAGGGTTAAATCTTGCTGCCAGGTGGAAAAAAGCGGTTAAATCTTGCTGCCAGGTGGTAAAAGGGTTAAATCTTGCTGCCAGGTGGAAAAAAGGGGTTAAATCTTGCTGCCAGGTGGTAAAAGGGCTAAATCTTGCTGCCACGTAATAAAAAGGGTTAAATCTAGCTGCCAGGTGGAAAAAAGGGGTTAAATCTTGCTGCCAGGTGGTAAAAGGGATAAATCTTGCTGCCAGGTGGTAAACTGGTTAAATCTTGCTGCCAGGTAGTAAACGGGTTAAATCTTGCTGCCAGGTGGTAAAAGGGTTAAATCTTGCTGCCAGGTGGTAAACGGGTTAAATCTTGCTGCCAGGTGGTAAACAGCTTAAATCTTGCTGCCAGGTAGTTAACAGGTTAAATTTTGCTGCCAGGTGGTAAAAGGGTTAAATCTTGCTGCCAGGTGGTAAACGGATTAAATCTTGCTGCCATGTGGTAAATGGCTTAAATCTTGCTGCCAGGTAGAAAAAAGGGTTACATCTTGCTGCCAGGTAGTAAAAGGGTTAAATCTTGCTGCCAGGTGGTAAAAGGGTTAAATCTTGCTGCCAGTTGGTAAACGGGTTAAATTTAGCTGCCAGCTAGAAAAATGGGCTAAATCTTGCTGCCAGTTGGTAAACGGCTTAAATTTTGCTGCCATGTAGAAAAAAGGGTTAAATCTTGCTGCCAGGTGGAAAAAAAAGGATTAAATCTTACTGCCAGGCGGAAAGTGGGTTAAATCTTGCTGCCAGGTGGTAAACGGGTTAAATATTGCTGTCAGGTGTAAAAAGGCGGTTACATCTTGCTGCCAGCTGGAAAAAAAAGGATTAATTCTTGCTGCCTGGTGGTAAAAGGGTTAAATCTTGCTGCCAGGTGGTAAACAGGTTAAATCTTGCTGCCAGGTGGTAAACGGCTTAAATCTTGCTGCCAGGTAGTAAAGGGTTAAATCCTGCTGCCAGGTGGGAGAAGGGTTAAATCTTGCTGCCAGGTGGTAAACGGCTTAAATCTTGCTGCAAGGTGGTAAACAGGTTAAATCTTGCTGCCAGGTGAAAAAAAAGGGTTAAATCTTGCTGCCAGGTGGAAAAAAGGGGTTAAATCTTGCTGCTAGGTGGTAAAAGGGTTAAATCTTGCTGCCAGGTGGTAAAAAGGAGTTAAATCTTGCTGCCAGTTGGAAAAAGGGTTAAATCTTACTGCCACGTGAAAAAAAGGGTTAAATCTTGCTGCCAGATGGTAAACGGCTTAAATCTTTCTGCCAGGTAGTTAACAGGTTAAATTTTGCTGCCAGGTGGTAAAAGGGTTAAATCTTGCTGCCAGGTGGTAAACGGATTAAATATTGCTGCCATGTGGTAAATGGCTTAAATCTTGCTGCCAGGTAGAAAAAAGGGGTAAATCTTGCTGCCAGGTGGTAAAAGGGTTAAATCTTGCTGCCAGGTAGTAAAAGGGTTAAATATTGCTGACAGGTGGTAAAAGGGTTAAATCTTGCTGCCAGGTGGTAAACAGGTTAAATCTTGCTGCCAGGTGGTAAACGGCTTAAATCTTTCTGCCAGGTAGTAAAGGGTTAAATCCTGCTGCCAGGTGGGAGAAGGGTTAAATCTTGCTGCCAGGTGGTAAACGGCTTAAATCTTGCTGCAAGGTGGTAAACAGGTTAAATCTTGCTGCCAGGTGAAAAAAAAGGGTTAAATCTTACTGCCAGGTGGAAAAAAGGGGTTAAATCTTGCTGCTAGGTGGTAAAAGGGTTAAATCTTGCTGCCAGGTGGTAAAAAGGAGTTAAATCTTGCTGCCAGTTGGAAAAAGGGTTAAATGTTACTGCCACGTGAAAAAAAGGGTTAAATCTTGCTGCCAGATGGTAAACGGCTTAAATCTTTCTGCCAGGTAGTTAACAGGTTAAATTTTGCTGCCAGGTGGTAAAAGGGTTAAATCTTGCTGCCAGGTGGTAAACGGATTAAATATTGCTGCCATGTGGTAAATGGCTTAAATCTTGCTGCCAGGTAAAAAAAAGGGGTAAATCTTGCTGCCAGGTGGTAAAAGGGTTAAATCTTGCTGCCAGGTAGTAAAAGGGTTAAATATTGCTGACAGATGGTAAAAGGGTTAAATCTTGCTGCCAGGTGGTAAACAGGTTAAATCTTGCTGCCAGGTGGTAAACGGCTTAAATCTTGCTGCCAGGTAGTAAAGGGTTAAATCCTGCTGCCAGGTGGGAAAAGGGTTAAATCTTGCTGCAAGGTGGTAATCGGGTTAAATCTTGCTGCCATGTGGAAAAAAGGGGATAAGTCTTGCTGCCATGTGGTAAAAGGGTTAAATCTTGCTGCCAGGTGAAAAAAATGGTTAAATCTTGCTGTCAGATGGAAAAAAGGGGTTAAATCTTGCTGCTAGTTTGTAAAAGGGTTAAATCTTGCTGCCAGGTGGTAAAAAGGGGTTAAATCTTGCTGTCAGGTGTTAAAACGGTTAAATCTTGCTGCCACGTTTAAAAAAGGGTTAAATCTTGCTGCCAGGTGGAAAAAAGCGGTTAAATCTTGCTGCCAGGTGGTAAAAGGGTTAAATCTTGCTGCCAGGTGGAAAAAAGGGGTTAAATCTTGCTGCCAGGTGGTAAAAGGGCTAAATCTTGCTGCCACGTAATAAAAAGGGTTAAATCTAGCTGCCAGGTGGAAAAAAGGGGTTAAATCTTGCTGCCAGGTGGTAAAAGGGATAAATCTTGCTGCCAGGTGGTAAACTGGTTAAATCTTGCTGCCAGGTAGTAAACGGGTTAAATCTTGCTGCCAGGTGGTAAAAGGGTTAAATCTTGCTGCCAGGTGGTAAACGGGTTAAATCTTGCTGCCAGGTGGTAAACAGCTTAAATCTTGCTGCCAGGTAGTTAACAGGTTAAATTTTGCTGCCAGGTGGTAAAAGGGTTAAATCTTGCTGCCAGGTGGTAAACGGATTAAATCTTGCTGCCATGTGGTAAATGGCTTAAATCTTGCTGCCAGGTAGAAAAAAGGGTTAAATCTTGCTGCCAGATAGTAAAAGGGTTAAATCTTGCTGCCAGGTGGTAAAAGGGTTAAATCTTGCTGCCAGTTGGTAAACGGGTTAAATTTAGCTGCCAGCTAGAAAAATGGGCTAAATCTTGCTGCCAGTTGGTAAACGGCTTAAATTTTGCTGCCATGTAGAAAAAAGGGTTAAATCTTGCTGCCAGGTGGAAAAAAAAGGATTAAATCTTACTGCCAGGCGGAAAGTGGGTTAAATCTTGCTGCCAGGTGGTAAACGGGTTAAATATTGCTGTCAGGTGTAAAAAGGCGGTTACATCTTGCTGCCAGCTGGAAAAAAAAGGATTAATTCTTGCTGCCAGGTGGTAAATGGGTTAAATCTTTCTGCCAGGTAGTTAACAGGTTAAATTTTGCTGCCAGGTGGTAAAAGGGTTAAATCTTGCTGCCAGGTGGTAAACGGATTAAATATTGCTGCCATGTGGTAAATGGCTTAAATCTTGCTGCCAGGTAAAAAAAAGGGGTAAATCTTGCTGCCAGGTGGTAAAAGGGTTAAATCTTGCTGCCAGGTAGTAAAAGGGTTAAATATTGCTGACAGATGGTAAAAGGGTTAAATCTTGCTGCCAGGTGGTAAACAGGTTAAATCTTGCTGCCAGGTGGTAAACGGCTTAAATCTTGCTGCCAGGTAGTAAAGGGTTAAATCCTGCTGCCAGGTGGGAAAAGGGTTAAATCTTGCTGCAAGGTGGTAATCGGGTTAAATCTTGCTGCCATGTGGAAAAAAGGGGATAAGTCTTGCTGCCATGTGGTAAAAGGGTTAAATCTTGCTGCCAGGTGAAAAAAATGGTTAAATCTTGCTGTCAGATGGAAAAAAGGGGTTAAATCTTGCTGCTAGTTTGTAAAAGGGTTAAATCTTGCTGCCAGGTGGTAAAAAGGGGTTAAATCTTGCTGTCAGGTGTTAAAACGGTTAAATCTTGCTGCCACGTTTAAAAAAGGGTTAAATCTTGCTGCCAGGTGGAAAAAAGCGGTTAAATCTTGCTGCCAGGTGGTAAAAGGGTTAAATCTTGCTGCCAGGTGGAAAAAAGGGGTTAAATCTTGCTGCCAGGTGGTAAACGGATTAAATATTGCTGCCATGTGGTAAATGGCTTAAATCTTGCTGCCAGGTAAAAAAAAGGGGTAAATCTTGCTGCCAGGTGGTAAAAGGGTTAAATCTTGCTGCCAGGTAGTAAAAGGGTTAAATATTGCTGACAGATGGTAAAAGGGTTAAATCTTGCTGCCAGGTGGTAAACAGGTTAAATCTTGCTGCCAGGTGGTAAACGGCTTAAATCTTGCTGCCAGGTAGTAAAGGGTTAAATCCTGCTGCCAGGTGGGAAAAGGGTTAAATCTTGCTGCAAGGTGGTAATCGGGTTAAATCTTGCTGCCATGTGGAAAAAAGGGGATAAGTCTTGCTGCCATGTGGTAAAAGGGTTAAATCTTGCTGCCAGGTGAAAAAAATGGTTAAATCTTGCTGTCAGATGGAAAAAAGGGGTTAAATCTTGCTGCTAGTTTGTAAAAGGGTTAAATCTTGCTGCCAGGTGGTAAAAAGGGGTTAAATCTTGCTGTCAGGTGTTAAAACGGTTAAATCTTGCTGCCACGTTTAAAAAAGGGTTAAATCTTGCTGCCAGGTGGAAAAAAGCGGTTAAATCTTGCTGCCAGGTGGAAAAAAGGGGTTAAATCTTGCTGCTAGGTGGTAAAAGGGTTAAATCTTGCTGCCAGGTGGTAAAAAGGAGTTAAATCTTGCTGCCAGTTGGAAAAAGGGTTAAATGTTACTGCCACGTGAAAAAAAGGGTTAAATCTTGCTGCCAGATGGTAAACGGCTTAAATCTTTCTGCCAGGTAGTTAACAGGTTAAATTTTGCTGCCAGGTGGTAAAAGGGTTAAATCTTGCTGCCAGGTGGTAAACGGATTAAATATTGCTGCCATGTGGTAAATGGCTTAAATCTTGCTGCCAGGTAAAAAAAAGGGGTAAATCTTGCTGCCAGGTGGTAAAAGGGTTAAATCTTGCTGCCAGGTAGTAAAAGGGTTAAATATTGCTGACAGATGGTAAAAGGGTTAAATCTTGCTGCCAGGTGGTAAACAGGTTAAATCTTGCTGCCAGGTGGTAAACGGCTTAAATCTTGCTGCCAGGTAGTAAAGGGTTAAATCCTGCTGCCAGGTGGGAAAAGGGTTAAATCTTGCTGCAAGGTGGTAATCGGGTTAAATCTTGCTGCCATGTGGAAAAAAGGGGATAAGTCTTGCTGCCATGTGGTAAAAGGGTTAAATCTTGCTGCCAGGTGAAAAAAATGGTTAAATCTTGCTGTCAGATGGAAAAAAGGGGTTAAATCTTGCTGCTAGTTTGTAAAAGGGTTAAATCTTGCTGCCAGGTGGTAAAAAGGGGTTAAATCTTGCTGTCAGGTGTTAAAACGGTTAAATCTTGCTGCCACGTTTAAAAAAGGGTTAAATCTTGCTGCCAGGTGGAAAAAAGCGGTTAAATCTTGCTGCCAGGTGGTAAAAGGGATAAATCTTGCTGCCAGGTGGAAAAAAGGGGTTAAATCTTGCTGCCAGGTGGTAAAAGGGCTAAATCTTGCTGCCACGTAATAAAAAGGGTTAAATCTAGCTGCCAGGTGGAAAAAAGGGGTTAAATCTTGCTGCCAGGTGGTAAAAGGGATAAATCTTGCTGCCAGGTGGTAAACTGGTTAAATCTTGCTGCCAGGTAGTAAACGGGTTAAATCTTGCTGCCAGGTGGTAAAAGGGTTAAATCTTGCTGCCAGGTGGTAAACGGGTTAAATCTTGCTGCCAGGTGGTAAACAGCTTAAATCTTGCTGCCAGGTAGTTAACAGGTTAAATTTTGCTGCCAGGTGGTAAAAGGGTTAAATCTTGCTGCCAGGTGGTAAACGGATTAAATCTTGCTGCCATGTGGTAAATGGCTTAAATCTTGCTGCCAGGTAGAAAAAAGGGTTAAATCTTGCTGCCAGATAGTAAAAGGGTTAAATCTTGCTGCCAGGTGGTAAAAGGGTTAAATCTTGCTGCCAGTTGGTAAACGGGTTAAATTTAGCTGCCAGCTAGAAAAATGGGCTAAATCTTGCTGCCAGTTGGTAAACGGCTTAAATTTTGCTGCCATGTAGAAAAAAGGGTTAAATCTTGCTGCCAGGTGGAAAAAAAAGGATTAAATCTTACTGCCAGGCGGAAAGTGGGTTAAATCTTGCTGCCAGGTGGTAAACGGGTTAAATATTGCTGTCAGGTGTAAAAAGGCGGTTACATCTTGCTGCCAGCTGGAAAAAAAAGGATTAATTCTTGCTGCCAGGTGGTAAATGGGTTAAATCTTTCTGCCAGGTAGTTAACAGGTTAAATTTTGCTGCCAGGTGGTAAAAGGGTTAAATCTTGCTGCCAGGTGGTAAACGGATTAAATATTGCTGCCATGTGGTAAATGGCTTAAATCTTGCTGCCAGGTAAAAAAAAGGGGTAAATCTTGCTGCCAGGTGGTAAAAGGGTTAAATCTTGCTGCCAGGTAGTAAAAGGGTTAAATATTGCTGACAGATGGTAAAAGGGTTAAATCTTGCTGCCAGGTGGTAAACAGGTTAAATCTTGCTGCCAGGTGGTAAACGGCTTAAATCTTGCTGCCAGGTAGTAAAGGGTTAAATCCTGCTGCCAGGTGGGAAAAGGGTTAAATCTTGCTGCAAGGTGGTAATCGGGTTAAATCTTGCTGCCATGTGGAAAAAAGGGGATAAGTCTTGCTGCCATGTGGTAAAAGGGTTAAATCTTGCTGCCAGGTGAAAAAAATGGTTAAATCTTGCTGTCAGATGGAAAAAAGGGGTTAAATCTTGCTGCTAGTTTGTAAAAGGGTTAAATCTTGCTGCCAGGTGGTAAAAAGGGGTTAAATCTTGCTGTCAGGTGTTAAAACGGTTAAATCTTGCTGCCACGTTTAAAAAAGGGTTAAATCTTGCTGCCAGGTGGAAAAAAGCGGTTAAATCTTGCTGCCAGGTGGTAAAAGGGTTAAATCTTGCTGCCAGGTGGAAAAAAGGGGTTAAATCTTGCTGCCAGGTGGTAAACGGATTAAATATTGCTGCCATGTGGTAAATGGCTTAAATCTTGCTGCCAGGTAAAAAAAAGGGGTAAATCTTGCTGCCAGGTGGTAAAAGGGTTAAATCTTGCTGCCAGGTGGTAAACTGGTTAAATCTTGCTGCCAGGTAGTAAACGGGTTAAATCTTGCTGCCAGGTGGTAAAAGGGTTAAATCTTGCTGCCAGGTGGTAAACGGCTTAAATCTTGCTGCAAGGTGGTAAACAGGTTAAATCTTGCTGCCAGGTGAAAAAAAAGGGTTAAATCTTGCTGCCAGGTGGAAAAAAGGGGTTAAATCTTGCTGCTAGGTGGTAAAAGGGTTAAATCTTGCTGCCAGGTGGTAAAAAGGAGTTAAATCTTGCTGCCAGTTGGAAAAAGGGTTAAATCTTACTGCCACGTGAAAAAAAGGGTTAAATCTTGCTGCCAGATGGTAAACGGCTTAAATCTTTCTGCCAGGTAGTTAACAGGTTAAATTTTGCTGCCAGGTGGTAAAAGGGTTAAATCTTGCTGCCAGGTGGTAAACGGATTAAATATTGCTGCCATGTGGTAAATGGCTTAAATCTTGCTGCCAGGTAGAAAAAAGGGGTAAATCTTGCTGCCAGGTGGTAAAAGGGTTAAATCTTGCTGCCAGGTAGTAAAAGGGTTAAATCTTGCTGCCAGGTGGTAAAAAGGGGTTAAATCTTGCTGTCAGGTGTTAAAACGGTTAAATCTTGCTGCCACGTTTAAAAAAGGGTTAAATCTTGCTGCCAGGTGGAAAAAAGCGGTTAAATCTTGCTGCCAGGTGGTAAAAGGGTTAAATCTTGCTGCCAGGTGGAAAAAAGGGGTTAAATCTTGCTGCCAGGTGGTAAAAGGGCTAAATCTTGCTGCCACGTAATAAAAAGGGTTAAATCTAGCTGCCAGGTGGAAAAAAGGGGTTAAATCTTGCTGCCAGGTGGTAAAAGGGATAAATCTTGCTGCCAGGTGGTAAACTGGTTAAATCTTGCTGCCAGGTAGTAAACGGGTTAAATCTTGCTGCCAGGTGGTAAAAGGGTTAAATCTTGCTGCCAGGTGGTAAACGGGTTAAATCTTGCTGCCAGGTGGTAAACAGCTTAAATCTTGCTGCCAGGTAGTTAACAGGTTAAATTTTGCTGCCAGGTGGTAAAAGGGTTAAATCTTGCTGCCAGGTGGTAAACGGATTAAATCTTGCTGCCATGTGGTAAATGGCTTAAATCTTGCTGCCAGGTAGAAAAAAGGGTTACATCTTGCTGCCAGGTAGTAAAAGGGTTAAATCTTGCTGCCAGGTGGTAAAAGGGTTAAATCTTGCTGCCAGTTGGTAAACGGGTTAAATTTAGCTGCCAGCTAGAAAAATGGGCTAAATCTTGCTGCCAGTTGGTAAACGGCTTAAATTTTGCTGCCATGTAGAAAAAAGGGTTAAATCTTGCTGCCAGGTGGAAAAAAAAGGATTAAATCTTACTGCCAGGCGGAAAGTGGGTTAAATCTTGCTGCCAGGTGGTAAACGGGTTAAATCTTGCTGCCAGGTGGTAAACGGCTTAAATCTTGCTGCCAGGTAGTAAAGGGTTAAATCCTGCTGCCAGGTGGGAGAAGGGTTAAATCTTGCTGCCAGGTGGTAAACGGCTTAAATCTTGCTGCAAGGTGGTAAACAGGTTAAATCTTGCTGCCAGGTGAAAAAAAAGGGTTAAATCTTGCTGCCAGGTGGAAAAAAGGGGTTAAATCTTGCTGCTAGGTGGTAAAAGGGTTAAATCTTGCTGCCAGGTGGTAAAAAGGAGTTAAATCTTGCTGCCAGTTGGAAAAAGGGTTAAATCTTACTGCCACGTGAAAAAAAGGGTTAAATCTTGCTGCCAGATGGTAAACGGCTTAAATCTTTCTGCCAGGTAGTTAACAGGTTAAATTTTGCTGCCAGGTGGTAAAAGGGTTAAATCTTGCTGCCAGGTGGTAAACGGATTAAATATTGCTGCCATGTGGTAAATGGCTTAAATCTTGCTGCCAGGTAGAAAAAAGGGGTAAATCTTGCTGCCAGGTGGTAAAAGGGTTAAATCTTGCTGCCAGGTAGTAAAAGGGTTAAATATTGCTGACAGGTGGTAAAAGGGTTAAATCTTGCTGCCAGGTGGTAAACAGGTTAAATCTTGCTGCCAGGTGGTAAACGGCTTAAATCTTTCTGCCAGGTAGTAAAGGGTTAAATCCTGCTGCCAGGTGGGAGAAGGGTTAAATCTTGCTGCCAGGTGGTAAACGGCTTAAATCTTGCTGCAAGGTGGTAAACAGGTTAAATCTTGCTGCCAGGTGAAAAAAAAGGGTTAAATCTTACTGCCAGGTGGAAAAAAGGGGTTAAATCTTGCTGCTAGGTGGTAAAAGGGTTAAATCTTGCTGCCAGGTGGTAAAAAGGAGTTAAATCTTGCTGCCAGTTGGAAAAAGGGTTAAATGTTACTGCCACGTGAAAAAAAGGGTTAAATCTTGCTGCCAGATGGTAAACGGCTTAAATCTTTCTGCCAGGTAGTTAACAGGTTAAATTTTGCTGCCAGGTGGTAAAAGGGTTAAATCTTGCTGCCAGGTGGTAAACGGATTAAATATTGCTGCCATGTGGTAAATGGCTTAAATCTTGCTGCCAGGTAAAAAAAAGGGGTAAATCTTGCTGCCAGGTGGTAAAAGGGTTAAATCTTGCTGCCAGGTAGTAAAAGGGTTAAATATTGCTGACAGATGGTAAAAGGGTTAAATCTTGCTGCCAGGTGGTAAACAGGTTAAATCTTGCTGCCAGGTGGTAAACGGCTTAAATCTTGCTGCCAGGTAGTAAAGGGTTAAATCCTGCTGCCAGGTGGGAAAAGGGTTAAATCTTGCTGCAAGGTGGTAATCGGGTTAAATCTTGCTGCCATGTGGAAAAAAGGGGATAAGTCTTGCTGCCATGTGGTAAAAGGGTTAAATCTTGCTGCCAGGTGAAAAAAATGGTTAAATCTTGCTGTCAGATGGAAAAAAGGGGTTAAATCTTGCTGCTAGTTTGTAAAAGGGTTAAATCTTGCTGCCAGGTGGTAAAAAGGGGTTAAATCTTGCTGTCAGGTGTTAAAACGGTTAAATCTTGCTGCCACGTTTAAAAAAGGGTTAAATCTTGCTGCCAGGTGGAAAAAAGCGGTTAAATCTTGCTGCCAGGTGGTAAAAGGGTTAAATCTTGCTGCCAGGTGGAAAAAAGGGGTTAAATCTTGCTGCCAGGTGGTAAAAGGGCTAAATCTTGCTGCCACGTAATAAAAAGGGTTAAATCTAGCTGCCAGGTGGAAAAAAGGGGTTAAATCTTGCTGCCAGGTGGTAAAAGGGATAAATCTTGCTGCCAGGTGGTAAACTGGTTAAATCTTGCTGCCAGGTAGTAAACGGGTTAAATCTTGCTGCCAGGTGGTAAAAGGGTTAAATCTTGCTGCCAGGTGGTAAACGGGTTAAATCTTGCTGCCAGGTGGTAAACAGCTTAAATCTTGCTGCCAGGTAGTTAACAGGTTAAATTTTGCTGCCAGGTGGTAAAAGGGTTAAATCTTGCTGCCAGGTGGTAAACGGATTAAATCTTGCTGCCATGTGGTAAATGGCTTAAATCTTGCTGCCAGGTAGAAAAAAGGGTTAAATCTTGCTGCCAGATAGTAAAAGGGTTAAATCTTGCTGCCAGGTGGTAAAAGGGTTAAATCTTGCTGCCAGTTGGTAAACGGGTTAAATTTAGCTGCCAGCTAGAAAAATGGGCTAAATCTTGCTGCCAGTTGGTAAACGGCTTAAATTTTGCTGCCATGTAGAAAAAAGGGTTAAATCTTGCTGCCAGGTGGAAAAAAAAGGATTAAATCTTACTGCCAGGCGGAAAGTGGGTTAAATCTTGCTGCCAGGTGGTAAACGGGTTAAATATTGCTGTCAGGTGTAAAAAGGCGGTTACATCTTGCTGCCAGCTGGAAAAAAAAGGATTAATTCTTGCTGCCAGGTGGTAAATGGGTTAAATCTTTCTGCCAGGTAGTTAACAGGTTAAATTTTGCTGCCAGGTGGTAAAAGGGTTAAATCTTGCTGCCAGGTGGTAAACGGATTAAATATTGCTGCCATGTGGTAAATGGCTTAAATCTTGCTGCCAGGTAAAAAAAAGGGGTAAATCTTGCTGCCAGGTGGTAAAAGGGTTAAATCTTGCTGCCAGGTAGTAAAAGGGTTAAATATTGCTGACAGATGGTAAAAGGGTTAAATCTTGCTGCCAGGTGGTAAACAGGTTAAATCTTGCTGCCAGGTGGTAAACGGCTTAAATCTTGCTGCCAGGTAGTAAAGGGTTAAATCCTGCTGCCAGGTGGGAAAAGGGTTAAATCTTGCTGCAAGGTGGTAATCGGGTTAAATCTTGCTGCCATGTGGAAAAAAGGGGATAAGTCTTGCTGCCATGTGGTAAAAGGGTTAAATCTTGCTGCCAGGTGAAAAAAATGGTTAAATCTTGCTGTCAGATGGAAAAAAGGGGTTAAATCTTGCTGCTAGTTTGTAAAAGGGTTAAATCTTGCTGCCAGGTGGTAAAAAGGGGTTAAATCTTGCTGTCAGGTGTTAAAACGGTTAAATCTTGCTGCCACGTTTAAAAAAGGGTTAAATCTTGCTGCCAGGTGGAAAAAAGCGGTTAAATCTTGCTGCCAGGTGGTAAAAGGGTTAAATCTTGCTGCCAGGTGGAAAAAAGGGGTTAAATCTTGCTGCCAGGTGGTAAAAGGGCTAAATCTTGCTGCCACGTAATAAAAAGGGTTAAATCTAGCTGCCAGGTGGAAAAAAGGGGTTAAATCTTGCTGCCAGGTGGTAAAAGGGATAAATCTTGCTGCCAGGTGGTAAACTGGTTAAATCTTGCTGCCAGGTAGTAAACGGGTTAAATCTTGCTGCCAGGTGGTAAAAGGGTTAAATCTTGCTGCCAGGTGGTAAAAGGGATAAATCTTGCTGCCAGGTGGTAAACTGGTTAAATCTTGCTGCCAGGTAGTAAACGGGTTAAATCTTGCTGCCAGGTGGTAAAAGGGTTAAATCTTGCTGCCAGGTGGTAAACGGGTTAAATCTTGCTGCCAGGTGGTAAACAGCTTAAATCTTGCTGCCAGGTAGTTAACAGGTTAAATTTTGCTGCCAGGTGGTAAAAGGGTTAAATCTTGCTGCCAGGTGGTAAACGGATTAAATCTTGCTGCCATGTGGTAAATGGCTTAAATCTTGCTGCCAGGTAGAAAAAAGGGTTACATCTTGCTGCCAGGTAGTAAAAGGGTTAAATCTTGCTGCCAGGTGGTAAAAGGGTTAAATCTTGCTGCCAGTTGGTAAACGGGTTAAATTTAGCTGCCAGCTAGAAAAATGGGCTAAATCTTGCTGCCAGTTGGTAAACGGCTTAAATTTTGCTGCCATGTAGAAAAAAGGGTTAAATCTTGCTGCCAGGTGGAAAAAAAAGGATTAAATCTTACTGCCAGGCGGAAAGTGGGTTAAATCTTGCTGCCAGGTGGTAAACGGGTTAAATATTGCTGTCAGGTGTAAAAAGGCGGTTACATCTTGCTGCCAGCTGGAAAAAAAAGGATTAATTCTTGCTGCCTGGTGGTAAAAGGGTTAAATCTTGCTGCCAGGTGGTAAACAGGTTAAATCTTGCTGCCAGGTGGTAAACGGCTTAAATCTTGCTGCCAGGTAGTAAAGGGTTAAATCCTGCTGCCAGGTGGGAGAAGGGTTAAATCTTGCTGCCAGGTGGTAAACGGCTTAAATCTTGCTGCAAGGTGGTAAACAGGTTAAATCTTGCTGCCAGGTGAAAAAAAAGGGTTAAATCTTGCTGCCAGGTGGAAAAAAGGGGTTAAATCTTGCTGCTAGGTGGTAAAAGTGTTAAATCTTGCTGCCAGGTGGTAAAAAGGAGTTAAATCTTGCTGCCAGTTGGAAAAAGGGTTAAATCTTACTGCCACGTGAAAAAAAGGGTTAAATCTTGCTGCCAGATGGTAAACGGCTTAAATCTTTCTGCCAGGTAGTTAACAGGTTAAATTTTGCTGCCAGGTGGTAAAAGGGTTAAATCTTGCTGCCAGGTGGTAAACGGATTAAATATTGCTGCCATGTGGTAAATGGCTTAAATCTTGCTGCCAGGTAGAAAAAAGGGGTAAATCTTGCTGCCAGGTGGTAAAAGGGTTAAATCTTGCTGCCAGGTAGTAAAAGGGTTAAATATTGCTGACAGGTGGTAAAAGGGTTAAATCTTGCTGCCAGGTGGTAAACAGGTTAAATCTTGCTGCCAGGTGGTAAACGGCTTAAATCTTTCTGCCAGGTAGTAAAGGGTTAAATCCTGCTGCCAGGTGGGAGAAGGGTTAAATCTTGCTGCCAGGTGGTAAACGGCTTAAATCTTGCTGCAAGGTGGTAAACAGGTTAAATCTTGCTGCCAGGTGAAAAAAAAGGGTTAAATCTTACTGCCAGGTGGAAAAAAGGGGTTAAATCTTGCTGCTAGGTGGTAAAAGGGTTAAATCTTGCTGCCAGGTGGTAAAAAGGAGTTAAATCTTGCTGCCAGTTGGAAAAAGGGTTAAATGTTACTGCCACGTGAAAAAAAGGGTTAAATCTTGCTGCCAGATGGTAAACGGCTTAAATCTTTCTGCCAGGTAGTTAACAGGTTAAATTTTGCTGCCAGGTGGTAAAAGGGTTAAATCTTGCTGCCAGGTGGTAAACGGATTAAATATTGCTGCCATGTGGTAAATGGCTTAAATCTTGCTGCCAGGTAAAAAAAAGGGGTAAATCTTGCTGCCAGGTGGTAAAAGGGTTAAATCTTGCTGCCAGGTAGTAAAAGGGTTAAATATTGCTGACAGATGGTAAAAGGGTTAAATCTTGCTGCCAGGTGGTAAACAGGTTAAATCTTGCTGCCAGGTGGTAAACGGCTTAAATCTTGCTGCCAGGTAGTAAAGGGTTAAATCCTGCTGCCAGGTGGGAAAAGGGTTAAATCTTGCTGCAAGGTGGTAATCGGGTTAAATCTTGCTGCCATGTGGAAAAAAGGGGATAAGTCTTGCTGCCATGTGGTAAAAGGGTTAAATCTTGCTGCCAGGTGAAAAAAATGGTTAAATCTTGCTGTCAGATGGAAAAAAGGGGTTAAATCTTGCTGCTAGTTTGTAAAAGGGTTAAATCTTGCTGCCAGGTGGTAAAAAGGGGTTAAATCTTGCTGTCAGGTGTTAAAACGGTTAAATCTTGCTGCCACGTTTAAAAAAGGGTTAAATCTTGCTGCCAGGTGGAAAAAAGCGGTTAAATCTTGCTGCCAGGTGGTAAAAGGGTTAAATCTTGCTGCCAGGTGGAAAAAAGGGGTTAAATCTTGCTGCCAGGTGGTAAAAGGGCTAAATCTTGCTGCCACGTAATAAAAAGGGTTAAATCTAGCTGCCAGGTGGAAAAAAGGGGTTAAATCTTGCTGCCAGGTGGTAAAAGGGATAAATCTTGCTGCCAGGTGGTAAACTGGTTAAATCTTGCTGCCAGGTAGTAAACGGGTTAAATCTTGCTGCCAGGTGGTAAAAGGGTTAAATCTTGCTGCCAGGTGGTAAAAGGGATAAATCTTGCTGCCAGGTGGTAAACTGGTTAAATCTTGCTGCCAGGTAGTAAACGGGTTAAATCTTGCTGCCAGGTGGTAAAAGGGTTAAATCTTGCTGCCAGGTGGTAAACGGGTTAAATCTTGCTGCCAGGTGGTAAACAGCTTAAATCTTGCTGCCAGGTAGTTAACAGGTTAAATTTTGCTGCCAGGTGGTAAAAGGGTTAAATCTTGCTGCCAGGTGGTAAACGGATTAAATCTTGCTGCCATGTGGTAAATGGCTTAAATCTTGCTGCCAGGTAGAAAAAAGGGTTACATCTTGCTGCCAGGTAGTAAAAGGGTTAAATCTTGCTGCCAGGTGGTAAAAGGGTTAAATCTTGCTGCCAGTTGGTAAACGGGTTAAATTTAGCTGCCAGCTAGAAAAATGGGCTAAATCTTGCTGCCAGTTGGTAAACGGCTTAAATTTTGCTGCCATGTAGAAAAAAGGGTTAAATCTTGCTGCCAGGTGGAAAAAAAAGGATTAAATCTTACTGCCAGGCGGAAAGTGGGTTAAATCTTGCTGCCAGGTGGTAAACGGGTTAAATATTGCTGTCAGGTGTAAAAAGGCGGTTACATCTTGCTGCCAGCTGGAAAAAAAAGGATTAATTCTTGCTGCCTGGTGGTAAAAGGGTTAAATCTTGCTGCCAGGTGGTAAACAGGTTAAATCTTGCTGCCAGGTGGTAAACGGCTTAAATCTTGCTGCCAGGTAGTAAAGGGTTAAATCCTGCTGCCAGGTGGGAGAAGGGTTAAATCTTGCTGCCAGGTGGTAAACGGCTTAAATCTTGCTGCAAGGTGGTAAACAGGTTAAATCTTGCTGCCAGGTGAAAAAAAAGGGTTAAATCTTGCTGCCAGGTGGAAAAAAGGGGTTAAATCTTGCTGCTAGGTGGTAAAAGGGTTAAATCTTGCTGCCAGGTGGTAAAAAGGAGTTAAATCTTGCTGCCAGTTGGAAAAAGGGTTAAATCTTACTGCCACGTGAAAAAAAGGGTTAAATCTTGCTGCCAGATGGTAAACGGCTTAAATCTTTCTGCCAGGTAGTTAACAGGTTAAATTTTGCTGCCAGGTGGTAAAAGGGTTAAATCTTGCTGCCAGGTGGTAAACGGATTAAATATTGCTGCCATGTGGTAAATGGCTTAAATCTTGCTGCCAGGTAGAAAAAAGGGGTAAATCTTGCTGCCAGGTGGTAAAAGGGTTAAATCTTGCTGCCAGGTAGTAAAAGGGTTAAATATTGCTGACAGGTGGTAAAAGGGTTAAATCTTGCTGCCAGGTGGTAAACAGGTTAAATCTTGCTGCCAGGTGGTAAACGGCTTAAATCTTTCTGCCAGGTAGTAAAGGGTTAAATCCTGCTGCCAGGTGGGAGAAGGGTTAAATCTTGCTGCCAGGTGGTAAACGGCTTAAATCTTGCTGCAAGGTGGTAAACAGGTTAAATCTTGCTGCCAGGTGAAAAAAAAGGGTTAAATCTTACTGCCAGGTGGAAAAAAGGGGTTAAATCTTGCTGCTAGGTGGTAAAAGGGTTAAATCTTGCTGCCAGGTGGTAAAAAGGAGTTAAATCTTGCTGCCAGTTGGAAAAAGGGTTAAATGTTACTGCCACGTGAAAAAAAGGGTTAAATCTTGCTGCCAGATGGTAAACGGCTTAAATCTTTCTGCCAGGTAGTTAACAGGTTAAATTTTGCTGCCAGGTGGTAAAAGGGTTAAATCTTGCTGCCAGGTGGTAAACGGATTAAATATTGCTGCCATGTGGTAAATGGCTTAAATCTTGCTGCCAGGTAAAAAAAAGGGGTAAATCTTGCTGCCAGGTGGTAAAAGGGTTAAATCTTGCTGCCAGGTAGTAAAAGGGTTAAATATTGCTGACAGATGGTAAAAGGGTTAAATCTTGCTGCCAGGTGGTAAACAGGTTAAATCTTGCTGCCAGGTGGTAAACGGCTTAAATCTTGCTGCCAGGTAGTAAAGGGTTAAATCCTGCTGCCAGGTGGGAAAAGGGTTAAATCTTGCTGCAAGGTGGTAATCGGGTTAAATCTTGCTGCCATGTGGAAAAAAGGGGATAAGTCTTGCTGCCATGTGGTAAAAGGGTTAAATCTTGCTGCCAGGTGAAAAAAATGGTTAAATCTTGCTGTCAGATGGAAAAAAGGGGTTAAATCTTGCTGCTAGTTTGTAAAAGGGTTAAATCTTGCTGCCAGGTGGTAAAAAGGGGTTAAATCTTGCTGTCAGGTGTTAAAACGGTTAAATCTTGCTGCCACGTTTAAAAAAGGGTTAAATCTTGCTGCCAGGTGGAAAAAAGCGGTTAAATCTTGCTGCCAGGTGGTAAAAGGGTTAAATCTTGCTGCCAGGTGGAAAAAAGGGGTTAAATCTTGCTGCCAGGTGGTAAAAGGGCTAAATCTTGCTGCCACGTAATAAAAAGGGTTAAATCTAGCTGCCAGGTGGAAAAAAGGGGTTAAATCTTGCTGCCAGGTGGTAAAAGGGATAAATCTTGCTGCCAGGTGGTAAACTGGTTAAATCTTGCTGCCAGGTAGTAAACGGGTTAAATCTTGCTGCCAGGTGGTAAAAGGGTTAAATCTTGCTGCCAGGTGGTAAACGGGTTAAATCTTGCTGCCAGGTGGTAAACAGCTTAAATCTTGCTGCCAGGTAGTTAACAGGTTAAATTTTGCTGCCAGGTGGTAAAAGGGTTAAATCTTGCTGCCAGGTGGTAAACGGATTAAATCTTGCTGCCATGTGGTAAATGGCTTAAATCTTGCTGCCAGGTAGAAAAAAGGGTTAAATCTTGCTGCCAGATAGTAAAAGGGTTAAATCTTGCTGCCAGGTGGTAAAAGGGTTAAATCTTGCTGCCAGTTGGTAAACGGGTTAAATTTAGCTGCCAGCTAGAAAAATGGGCTAAATCTTGCTGCCAGTTGGTAAACGGCTTAAATTTTGCTGCCATGTAGAAAAAAGGGTTAAATCTTGCTGCCAGGTGGAAAAAAAAGGATTAAATCTTACTGCCAGGCGGAAAGTGGGTTAAATCTTGCTGCCAGGTGGTAAACGGGTTAAATATTGCTGTCAGGTGTAAAAAGGCGGTTACATCTTGCTGCCAGCTGGAAAAAAAAGGATTAATTCTTGCTGCCAGGTGGTAAATGGGTTAAATCTTTCTGCCAGGTAGTTAACAGGTTAAATTTTGCTGCCAGGTGGTAAAAGGGTTAAATCTTGCTGCCAGGTGGTAAACGGATTAAATATTGCTGCCATGTGGTAAATGGCTTAAATCTTGCTGCCAGGTAAAAAAAAGGGGTAAATCTTGCTGCCAGGTGGTAAAAGGGTTAAATCTTGCTGCCAGGTAGTAAAAGGGTTAAATATTGCTGACAGATGGTAAAAGGGTTAAATCTTGCTGCCAGGTGGTAAACAGGTTAAATCTTGCTGCCAGGTGGTAAACGGCTTAAATCTTGCTGCCAGGTAGTAAAGGGTTAAATCCTGCTGCCAGGTGGGAAAAGGGTTAAATCTTGCTGCAAGGTGGTAATCGGGTTAAATCTTGCTGCCATGTGGAAAAAAGGGGATAAGTCTTGCTGCCATGTGGTAAAAGGGTTAAATCTTGCTGCCAGGTGAAAAAAATGGTTAAATCTTGCTGTCAGATGGAAAAAAGGGGTTAAATCTTGCTGCTAGTTTGTAAAAGGGTTAAATCTTGCTGCCAGGTGGTAAAAAGGGGTTAAATCTTGCTGTCAGGTGTTAAAACGGTTAAATCTTGCTGCCACGTTTAAAAAAGGGTTAAATCTTGCTGCCAGGTGGAAAAAAGCGGTTAAATCTTGCTGCCAGGTGGTAAAAGGGTTAAATCTTGCTGCCAGGTGGAAAAAAGGGGTTAAATCTTGCTGCCAGGTGGTAAACGGATTAAATATTGCTGCCATGTGGTAAATGGCTTAAATCTTGCTGCCAGGTAAAAAAAAGGGGTAAATCTTGCTGCCAGGTGGTAAAAGGGTTAAATCTTGCTGCCAGGTAGTAAAAGGGTTAAATATTGCTGACAGATGGTAAAAGGGTTAAATCTTGCTGCCAGGTGGTAAACAGGTTAAATCTTGCTGCCAGGTGGTAAACGGCTTAAATCTTGCTGCCAGGTAGTAAAGGGTTAAATCCTGCTGCCAGGTGGGAAAAGGGTTAAATCTTGCTGCAAGGTGGTAATCGGGTTAAATCTTGCTGCCATGTGGAAAAAAGGGGATAAGTCTTGCTGCCATGTGGTAAAAGGGTTAAATCTTGCTGCCAGGTGAAAAAAATGGTTAAATCTTGCTGTCAGATGGAAAAAAGGGGTTAAATCTTGCTGCTAGTTTGTAAAAGGGTTAAATCTTGCTGCCAGGTGGTAAAAAGGGGTTAAATCTTGCTGTCAGGTGTTAAAACGGTTAAATCTTGCTGCCACGTTTAAAAAAGGGTTAAATCTTGCTGCCAGGTGGAAAAAAGCGGTTAAATCTTGCTGCCAGGTGGTAAAAGGGTTAAATCTTGCTGCCAGGTGGAAAAAAGGGGTTAAATCTTGCTGCCAGGTGGTAAAAGGGCTAAATCTTGCTGCCACGTAATAAAAAGGGTTAAATCTAGCTGCCAGGTGGAAAAAAGGGGTTAAATCTTGCTGCCAGGTGGTAAAAGGGATAAATCTTGCTGCCAGGTGGTAAACTGGTTAAATCTTGCTGCCAGGTAGTAAACGGGTTAAATCTTGCTGCCAGGTGGTAAAAGGGTTAAATCTTGCTGCCAGGTGGTAAACGGCTTAAATCTTGCTGCAAGGTGGTAAACAGGTTAAATCTTGCTGCCAGGTGAAAAAAAAGGGTTAAATCTTGCTGCCAGGTGGAAAAAAGGGGTTAAATCTTGCTGCTAGGTGGTAAAAGGGTTAAATCTTGCTGCCAGGTGGTAAAAAGGAGTTAAATCTTGCTGCCAGTTGGAAAAAGGGTTAAATCTTACTGCCACGTGAAAAAAAGGGTTAAATCTTGCTGCCAGATGGTAAACGGCTTAAATCTTTCTGCCAGGTAGTTAACAGGTTAAATTTTGCTGCCAGGTGGTAAAAGGGTTAAATCTTGCTGCCAGGTGGTAAACGGATTAAATATTGCTGCCATGTGGTAAATGGCTTAAATCTTGCTGCCAGGTAGAAAAAAGGGGTAAATCTTGCTGCCAGGTGGTAAAAGGGTTAAATCTTGCTGCCAGGTAGTAAAAGGGTTAAATCTTGCTGCCAGGTGGTAAAAAGGGGTTAAATCTTGCTGTCAGGTGTTAAAACGGTTAAATCTTGCTGCCACGTTTAAAAAAGGGTTAAATCTTGCTGCCAGGTGGAAAAAAGCGGTTAAATCTTGCTGCCAGGTGGTAAAAGGGTTAAATCTTGCTGCCAGGTGGAAAAAAGGGGTTAAATCTTGCTGCCAGGTGGTAAAAGGGCTAAATCTTGCTGCCACGTAATAAAAAGGGTTAAATCTAGCTGCCAGGTGGAAAAAAGGGGTTAAATCTTGCTGCCAGGTGGTAAAAGGGATAAATCTTGCTGCCAGGTGGTAAACTGGTTAAATCTTGCTGCCAGGTAGTAAACGGGTTAAATCTTGCTGCCAGGTGGTAAAAGGGTTAAATCTTGCTGCCAGGTGGTAAACGGGTTAAATCTTGCTGCCAGGTGGTAAACAGCTTAAATCTTGCTGCCAGGTAGTTAACAGGTTAAATTTTGCTGCCAGGTGGTAAAAGGGTTAAATCTTGCTGCCAGGTGGTAAACGGATTAAATCTTGCTGCCATGTGGTAAATGGCTTAAATCTTGCTGCCAGGTAGAAAAAAGGGTTACATCTTGCTGCCAGGTAGTAAAAGGGTTAAATCTTGCTGCCAGGTGGTAAAAGGGTTAAATCTTGCTGCCAGTTGGTAAACGGGTTAAATTTAGCTGCCAGCTAGAAAAATGGGCTAAATCTTGCTGCCAGTTGGTAAACGGCTTAAATTTTGCTGCCATGTAGAAAAAAGGGTTAAATCTTGCTGCCAGGTGGAAAAAAAAGGATTAACTCTTACTGCCAGGCGGAAAGTGGGTTAAATCTTGCTGCCAGGTGGTAAACGGGTTAAATATTGCTGTCAGGTGTAAAAAGGCGGTTACATCTTGCTGCCAGCTGGAAAAAAAAGGATTAATTCTTGCTGCCTGGTGGTAAAAGGGTTAAATCTTGCTGCCAGGTGGTAAACAGGTTAAATCTTGCTGCCAGGTGGTAAACGGCTTAAATCTTGCTGCCAGGTAGTAAAGGGTTAAATCCTGCTGCCAGGTGGGAGAAGGGTTAAATCTTGCTGCCAGGTGGTAAACGGCTTAAATCTTGCTGCAAGGTGGTAAACAGGTTAAATCTTGCTGCCAGGTGAAAAAAAAGGGTTAAATCTTGCTGCCAGGTGGAAAAAAGGGGTTAAATCTTGCTGCTAGGTGGTAAAAGGGTTAAATCTTGCTGCCAGGTGGTAAAAAGGAGTTAAATCTTGCTGGCAGTTGGAAAAAGGGTTAAATCTTACTGCCACGTGAAAAAAAGGGTTAAATCTTGCTGCCAGATGGTAAACGGCTTAAATCTTTCTGCCAGGTAGTTAACAGGTTAAATTTTGCTGCCAGGTGGTAAAAGGGTTAAATCTTGCTGCCAGGTGGTAAACGGATTAAATATTGCTGCCATGTGGTAAATGGCTTAAATCTTGCTGCCAGGTAGAAAAAAGGGGTAAATCTTGCTGCCAGGTGGTAAAAGGGTTAAATCTTGCTGCCAGGTAGTAAAAGGGTTAAATATTGCTGACAGGTGGTAAAAGGGTTAAATCTTGCTGCCAGGTGGTAAACAGGTTAAATCTTGCTGCCAGGTGGTAAACGGCTTAAATCTTTCTGCCAGGTAGTAAAGGGTTAAATCCTGCTGCCAGGTGGGAGAAGGGTTAAATCTTGCTGCCAGGTGGTAAACGGCTTAAATCTTGCTGCAAGGTGGTAAACAGGTTAAATCTTGCTGCCAGGTGAAAAAAAAGGGTTAAATCTTACTGCCAGGTGGAAAAAAGGGGTTAAATCTTGCTGCTAGGTGGTAAAAGGGTTAAATCTTGCTGCCAGGTGGTAAAAAGGAGTTAAATCTTGCTGCCAGTTGGAAAAAGGGTTAAATGTTACTGCCACGTGAAAAAAAGGGTTAAATCTTGCTGCCAGATGGTAAACGGCTTAAATCTTTCTGCCAGGTAGTTAACAGGTTAAATTTTGCTGCCAGGTGGTAAAAGGGTTAAATCTTGCTGCCAGGTGGTAAACGGATTAAATATTGCTGCCATGTGGTAAATGGCTTAAATCTTGCTGCCAGGTAAAAAAAAGGGGTAAATCTTGCTGCCAGGTGGTAAAAGGGTTAAATCTTGCTGCCAGGTAGTAAAAGGGTTAAATATTGCTGACAGATGGTAAAAGGGTTAAATCTTGCTGCCAGGTGGTAAACAGGTTAAATCTTGCTGCCAGGTGGTAAACGGCTTAAATCTTGCTGCCAGGTAGTAAAGGGTTAAATCCTGCTGCCAGGTGGGAAAAGGGTTAAATCTTGCTGCAAGGTGGTAATCGGGTTAAATCTTGCTGCCATGTGGAAAAAAGGGGATAAGTCTTGCTGCCATGTGGTAAAAGGGTTAAATCTTGCTGCCAGGTGAAAAAAATGGTTAAATCTTGCTGTCAGATGGAAAAAAGGGGTTAAATCTTGCTGCTAGTTTGTAAAAGGGTTAAATCTTGCTGCCAGGTGGTAAAAAGGGGTTAAATCTTGCTGTCAGGTGTTAAAACGGTTAAATCTTGCTGCCACGTTTAAAAAAGGGTTAAATCTTGCTGCCAGGTGGAAAAAAGCGGTTAAATCTTGCTGCCAGGTGGTAAAAGGGTTAAATCTTGCTGCCAGGTGGAAAAAAGGGGTTAAATCTTGCTGCCAGGTGGTAAAAGGGCTAAATCTTGCTGCCACGTAATAAAAAGGGTTAAATCTAGCTGCCAGGTGGAAAAAAGGGGTTAAATCTTGCTGCCAGGTGGTAAAAGGGATAAATCTTGCTGCCAGGTGGTAAACTGGTTAAATCTTGCTGCCAGGTAGTAAACGGGTTAAATCTTGCTGCCAGGTGGTAAAAGGGTTAAATCTTGCTGCCAGGTGGTAAACGGGTTAAATCTTGCTGCCAGGTGGTAAACAGCTTAAATCTTGCTGCCAGGTAGTTAACAGGTTAAATTTTGCTGCCAGGTGGTAAAAGGGTTAAATCTTGCTGCCAGGTGGTAAACGGATTAAATCTTGCTGCCATGTGGTAAATGGCTTAAATCTTGCTGCCAGGTAGAAAAAAGGGTTAAATCTTGCTGCCAGATAGTAAAAGGGTTAAATCTTGCTGCCAGGTGGTAAAAGGGTTAAATCTTGCTGCCAGTTGGTAAACGGGTTAAATTTAGCTGCCAGCTAGAAAAATGGGCTAAATCTTGCTGCCAGTTGGTAAACGGCTTAAATTTTGCTGCCATGTAGAAAAAAGGGTTAAATCTTGCTGCCAGGTGGAAAAAAAAGGATTAAATCTTACTGCCAGGCGGAAAGTGGGTTAAATCTTGCTGCCAGGTGGTAAACGGGTTAAATATTGCTGTCAGGTGTAAAAAGGCGGTTACATCTTGCTGCCAGCTGGAAAAAAAAGGATTAATTCTTGCTGCCAGGTGGTAAATGGGTTAAATCTTTCTGCCAGGTAGTTAACAGGTTAAATTTTGCTGCCAGGTGGTAAAAGGGTTAAATCTTGCTGCCAGGTGGTAAACGGATTAAATATTGCTGCCATGTGGTAAATGGCTTAAATCTTGCTGCCAGGTAAAAAAAAGGGGTAAATCTTGCTGCCAGGTGGTAAAAGGGTTAAATCTTGCTGCCAGGTGGTAAAAGGGTTAAATCTTGCTGCCAGGTGGTAAACGGGTTAAATCTTGCTGCCAGGTGGTAAACAGCTTAAATCTTGCTGCCAGGTAGTTAACAGGTTAAATTTTGCTGCCAGGTGGTAAAAGGGTTAAATCTTGCTGCCAGGTGGTAAACGGATTAAATCTTGCTGCCATGTGGTAAATGGCTTAAATCTTGCTGCCAGGTAGAAAAAAGGGTTACATCTTGCTGCCAGGTAGTAAAAGGGTTAAATCTTGCTGCCAGGTGGTAAAAGGGTTAAATCTTGCTGCCAGTTGGTAAACGGGTTAAATTTAGCTGCCAGCTAGAAAAATGGGCTAAATCTTGCTGCCAGTTGGTAAACGGCTTAAATTTTGCTGCCATGTAGAAAAAAGGGTTAAATCTTGCTGCCAGGTGGAAAAAAAAGGATTAAATCTTACTGCCAGGCGGAAAGTGGGTTAAATCTTGCTGCCAGGTGGTAAACGGGTTAAATATTGCTGTCAGGTGTAAAAAGGCGGTTACATCTTGCTGCCAGCTGGAAAAAAAAGGATTAATTCTTGCTGCCTGGTGGTAAAAGGGTTAAATCTTGCTGCCAGGTGGTAAACAGGTTAAATCTTGCTGCCAGGTGGTAAACGGCTTAAATCTTGCTGCCAGGTAGTAAAGGGTTAAATCCTGCTGCCAGGTGGGAGAAGGGTTAAATCTTGCTGCCAGGTGGTAAACGGCTTAAATCTTGCTGCAAGGTGGTAAACAGGTTAAATCTTGCTGCCAGGTGAAAAAAAAGGGTTAAATCTTGCTGCCAGGTGGAAAAAAGGGGTTAAATCTTGCTGCTAGGTGGTAAAAGGGTAAAAATCTTGCTGCCAGGTGGTAAAAAGGAGTTAAATCTTGCTGCCAGTTGGAAAAAGGGTTAAATCTTACTGCCACGTGAAAAAAAGGGTTAAATCTTGCTGCCAGATGGTAAACGGCTTAAATCTTTCTGCCAGGTAGTTAACAGGTTAAATTTTGCTGCCAGGTGGTAAAAGGGTTAAATCTTGCTGCCAGGTGGTAAACGGATTAAATATTGCTGCCATGTGGTAAATGGCTTAAATCTTGCTGCCAGGTAGAAAAAAGGGGTAAATCTTGCTGCCAGGTGGTAAAAGGGTTAAATCTTGCTGCCAGGTAGTAAAAGGGTTAAATATTGCTGACAGGTGGTAAAAGGGTTAAATCTTGCTGCCAGGTGGTAAACAGGTTAAATCTTGCTGCCAGGTGGTAAACGGCTTAAATCTTTCTGCCAGGTAGTAAAGGGTTAAATCCTGCTGCCAGGTGGGAGAAGGGTTAAATCTTGCTGCCAGGTGGTAAACGGCTTAAATCTTGCTGCAAGGTGGTAAACAGGTTAAATCTTGCTGCCAGGTGAAAAAAAAGGGTTAAATCTTACTGCCAGGTGGAAAAAAGGGGTTAAATCTTGCTGCTAGGTGGTAAAAGGGTTAAATCTTGCTGCCAGGTGGTAAAAAGGAGTTAAATCTTGCTGCCAGTTGGAAAAAGGGTTAAATGTTACTGCCACGTGAAAAAAAGGGTTAAATCTTGCTGCCAGATGGTAAACGGCTTAAATCTTTCTGCCAGGTAGTTAACAGGTTAAATTTTGCTGCCAGGTGGTAAAAGGGTTAAATCTTGCTGCCAGGTGGTAAACGGATTAAATATTGCTGCCATGTGGTAAATGGCTTAAATCTTGCTGCCAGGTAAAAAAAAGGGGTAAATCTTGCTGCCAGGTGGTAAAAGGGTTAAATCTTGCTGCCAGGTAGTAAAAGGGTTAAATATTGCTGACAGATGGTAAAAGGGTTAAATCTTGCTGCCAGGTGGTAAACAGGTTAAATCTTGCTGCCAGGTGGTAAACGGCTTAAATCTTGCTGCCAGGTAGTAAAGGGTTAAATCCTGCTGCCAGGTGGGAAAAGGGTTAAATCTTGCTGCAAGGTGGTAATCGGGTTAAATCTTGCTGCCATGTGGAAAAAAGGGGATAAGTCTTGCTGCCATGTGGTAAAAGGGTTAAATCTTGCTGCCAGGTGAAAAAAATGGTTAAATCTTGCTGTCAGATGGAAAAAAGGGGTTAAATCTTGCTGCTAGTTTGTAAAAGGGTTAAATCTTGCTGCCAGGTGGTAAAAAGGGGTTAAATCTTGCTGTCAGGTGTTAAAACGGTTAAATCTTGCTGCCACGTTTAAAAAAGGGTTAAATCTTGCTGCCAGGTGGAAAAAAGCGGTTAAATCTTGCTGCCAGGTGGTAAAAGGGTTAAATCTTGCTGCCAGGTGGAAAAAAGGGGTTAAATCTTGCTGCCAGGTGGTAAAAGGGCTAAATCTTGCTGCCACGTAATAAAAAGGGTTAAATCTAGCTGCCAGGTGGAAAAAAGGGGTTAAATCTTGCTGCCAGGTGGTAAAAGGGATAAATCTTGCTGCCAGGTGGTAAACTGGTTAAATCTTGCTGCCAGGTAGTAAACGGGTTAAATCTTGCTGCCAGGTGGTAAAAGGGTTAAATCTTGCTGCCAGGTGGTAAACGGGTTAAATCTTGCTGCCAGGTGGTAAACAGCTTAAATCTTGCTGCCAGGTAGTTAACAGGTTAAATTTTGCTGCCAGGTGGTAAAAGGGTTAAATCTTGCTGCCAGGTGGTAAACGGATTAAATCTTGCTGCCATGTGGTAAATGGCTTAAATCTTGCTGCCAGGTAGAAAAAAGGGTTAAATCTTGCTGCCAGATAGTAAAAGGGTTAAATCTTGCTGCCAGGTGGTAAAAGGGTTAAATCTTGCTGCCAGTTGGTAAACGGGTTAAATTTAGCTGCCAGCTAGAAAAATGGGCTAAATCTTGCTGCCAGTTGGTAAACGGCTTAAATTTTGCTGCCATGTAGAAAAAAGGGTTAAATCTTGCTGCCAGGTGGAAAAAAAAGGATTAAATCTTACTGCCAGGCGGAAAGTGGGTTAAATCTTGCTGCCAGGTGGTAAACGGGTTAAATATTGCTGTCAGGTGTAAAAAGGCGGTTACATCTTGCTGCCAGCTGGAAAAAAAAGGATTAATTCTTGCTGCCAGGTGGTAAATGGGTTAAATCTTTCTGCCAGGTAGTTAACAGGTTAAATTTTGCTGCCAGGTGGTAAAAGGGTTAAATCTTGCTGCCAGGTGGTAAACGGATTAAATATTGCTGCCATGTGGTAAATGGCTTAAATCTTGCTGCCAGGTAAAAAAAGGGGTAAATCTTGCTGCCAGGTGGTAAAAGGGTTAAATCTTGCTGCCAGGTAGTAAAAGGGTTAAATATTGCTGACAGATGGTAAAAGGGTTAAATCTTGCTGCCAGGTGGTAAACAGGTTAAATCTTGCTGCCAGGTGGTAAACGGCTTAAATCTTGCTGCCAGGTAGTAAAGGGTTAAATCCTGCTGCCAGGTGGGAAAAGGGTTAAATCTTGCTGCAAGGTGGTAATCGGGTTAAATCTTGCTGCCATGTGGAAAAAAGGGGATAAGTCTTGCTGCCATGTGGTAAAAGGGTTAAATCTTGCTGCCAGGTGAAAAAAATGGTTAAATCTTGCTGTCAGATGGAAAAAAGGGGTTAAATCTTGCTGCTAGTTTGTAAAAGGGTTAAATCTTGCTGCCAGGTGGTAAAAAGGGGTTAAATCTTGCTGTCAGGTGTTAAAACGGTTAAATCTTGCTGCCACGTTTAAAAAAGGGTTAAATCTTGCTGCCAGGTGGAAAAAAGCGGTTAAATCTTGCTGCCAGGTGGTAAAAGGGTTAAATCTTGCTGCCAGGTGGAAAAAAGGGGTTAAATCTTGCTGCCAGGTGGTAAACGGATTAAATATTGCTGCCATGTGGTAAATGGCTTAAATCTTGCTGCCAGGTAAAAAAAAGGGGTAAATCTTGCTGCCAGGTGGTAAAAGGGTTAAATCTTGCTGCCAGGTAGTAAAAGGGTTAAATATTGCTGACAGATGGTAAAAGGGTTAAATCTTGCTGCCAGGTGGTAAACAGGTTAAATCTTGCTGCCAGGTGGTAAACGGCTTAAATCTTGCTGCCAGGTAGTAAAGGGTTAAATCCTGCTGCCAGGTGGGAAAAGGGTTAAATCTTGCTGCAAGGTGGTAATCGGGTTAAATCTTGCTGCCATGTGGAAAAAAGGGGATAAGTCTTGCTGCCATGTGGTAAAAGGGTTAAATCTTGCTGCCAGGTGAAAAAAATGGTTAAATCTTGCTGTCAGATGGAAAAAAGGGGTTAAATCTTGCTGCTAGTTTGTAAAAGGGTTAAATCTTGCTGCCAGGTGGTAAAAAGGGGTTAAATCTTGCTGTCAGGTGTTAAAACGGTTAAATCTTGCTGCCACGTTTAAAAAAGGGTTAAATCTTGCTGCCAGGTGGAAAAAAGCGGTTAAATCTTGCTGCCAGGTGGTAAAAGGGTTAAATCTTGCTGCTAGGTGGAAAAAAGGGGTTAAATCTTGCTGCCAGGTGGTAAAAGGGCTAAATCTTGCTGCCACGTAATAAAAAGGGTTAAATCTAGCTGCCAGGTGGAAAAAAGGGGTTAAATCTTGCTGCCAGGTGGTAAAAGGGATAAATCTTGCTGCCAGGTGGTAAACTGGTTAAATCTTGCTGCCAGGTAGTAAACGGGTTAAATCTTGCTGCCAGGTGGTAAAAGGGTTAAATCTTGCTGCCAGGTGGTAAACGGCTTAAATCTTGCTGCAAGGTGGTAAACAGGTTAAATCTTGCTGCCAGGTGAAAAAAAAGGGTTAAATCTTGCTGCCAGGTGGAAAAAAGGGGTTAAATCTTGCTGCTAGGTGGTAAAAGGGTTAAATCTTGCTGCCAGGTGGTAAAAAGGAGTTAAATCTTGCTGCCAGTTGGAAAAAGGGTTAAATCTTACTGCCACGTGAAAAAAAGGGTTAAATCTTGCTGCCAGATGGTAAACGGCTTAAATCTTTCTGCCAGGTAGTTAACAGGTTAAATTTTGCTGCCAGGTGGTAAAAGGGTTAAATCTTGCTGCCAGGTGGTAATCGGATTAAATATTGCTGCCATGTGGTAAATGGCTTAAATCTTGCTGCCAGGTAGAAAAAAGGGGTAAATCTTGCTGCCAGGTGGTAAAAGGGTTAAATCTTGCTGCCAGGTAGTAAAAGGGTTAAATATTGCTGACAGGTGGTAAAAGGGTTAAATCTTGCTGCCAGGTGGTAAACAGGTTAAATCTTGCTGCCAGGTGGTAAACGGCTTAAATCTTTCTGCCAGGTAGTAAAGGGTTAAATCCTGCTGCCAGGTGGGAGAAGGGTTAAATCTTGCTGCCAGGTGGTAAACGGCTTAAATCTTGCTGCAAGGTGGTAAACAGGTTAAATCTTGCTGCCAGGTGAAAAAAAAGGGTTAAATCTTACTGCCAGGTGGAAAAAAGGGGTTAAATCTTGCTGCTAGGTGGTAAAAGGGTTAAATCTTGCTGCCAGGTGGTAAAAAGGAGTTAAATCTTGCTGCCAGTTGGAAAAAGGGTTAAATGTTACTGCCACGTGAAAAAAAGGGTTAAATCTTGCTGCCAGATGGTAAACGGCTTAAATCTTTCTGCCAGGTAGTTAACAGGTTAAATTTTGCTGCCAGGTGGTAAAAGGGTTAAATCTTGCTGCCAGGTGGTAAACGGATTAAATATTGCTGCCATGTGGTAAATGGCTTAAATCTTGCTGCCAGGTAAAAAAAAGGGGTAAATCTTGCTGCCAGGTGGTAAAAGGGTTAAATCTTGCTGCCAGGTAGTAAAAGGGTTAAATATTGCTGACAGATGGTAAAAGGGTTAAATCTTGCTGCCAGGTGGTAAACAGGTTAAATCTTGCTGCCAGGTGGTAAACGGCTTAAATCTTGCTGCCAGGTAGTAAAGGGTTAAATCCTGCTGCCAGGTGGGAAAAGGGTTAAATCTTGCTGCAAGGTGGTAATCGGGTTAAATCTTGCTGCCATGTGGAAAAAAGGGGATAAGTCTTGCTGCCATGTGGTAAAAGGGTTAAATCTTGCTGCCAGGTGAAAAAAATGGTTAAATCTTGCTGTCAGATGGAAAAAAGGGGTTAAATCTTGCTGCTAGTTTGTAAAAGGGTTAAATCTTGCTGCCAGGTGGTAAAAAGGGGTTAAATCTTGCTGTCAGGAGTTAAAACGGTTAAATCTTGCTGCCACGTTTAAAAAAGGGTTAAATCTTGCTGCCAGGTGGAAAAAAGCGGTTAAATCTTGCTGCCAGGTGGTAAAAGGGTTAAATCTTGCTGCCAGGTGGAAAAAAGGGGTTAAATCTTGCTGCCAGGTGGTAAAAGGGCTAAATCTTGCTGCCACGTAATAAAAAGGGTTAAATCTAGCTGCCAGGTGGAAAAAAGGGGTTAAATCTTGCTGCCAGGTGGTAAAAGGGATAAATCTTGCTGCCAGGTGGTAAACTGGTTAAATCTTGCTGCCAGGTAGTAAACGGGTTAAATCTTGCTGCCAGGTGGTAAAAGGGTTAAATCTTGCTGCCAGGTGGTAAACGGGTTAAATCTTGCTGCCAGGTGGTAAACAGCTTAAATCTTGCTGCCAGGTAGTTAACAGGTTAAATTTTGCTGCCAGGTGGTAAAAGGGTTAAATCTTGCTGCCAGGTGGTAAACGGATTAAATCTTGCTGCCATGTGGTAAATGGCTTAAATCTTGCTGCCAGGTAGAAAAAAGGGTTAAATCTTGCTGCCAGATAGTAAAAGGGTTAAATCTTGCTGCCAGGTGGTAAAAGGGTTAAATCTTGCTGCCAGTTGGTAAACGGGTTAAATTTAGCTGCCAGCTAGAAAAATGGGCTAAATCTTGCTGCCAGTTGGTAAACGGCTTAAATTTTGCTGCCATGTAGAAAAAAGGGTTAAATCTTGCTGCCAGGTGGAAAAAAAAGGATTAAATCTTACTGCCAGGCGGAAAGTGGGTTAAATCTTGCTGCCAGGTGGTAAACGGGTTAAATATTGCTGTCAGGTGTAAAAAGGCGGTTACATCTTGCTGCCAGCTGGAAAAAAAAGGATTAATTCTTGCTGCCAGGTGGTAAATGGGTTAAATCTTTCTGCCAGGTAGTTAACAGGTTAAATTTTGCTGCCAGGTGGTAAAAGGGTTAAATCTTGCTGCCAGGTGGTAAACGGATTAAATATTGCTGCCATGTGGTAAATGGCTTAAATCTTGCTGCCAGGTAGTAAAAGGGTTAAATATTGCTGACAGGTGGTAAAAGGGTTAAATCTTGCTGCCAGGTGGTAAACAGGTTAAATCTTGCTGCCAGGTGGTAAACGGCTTAAATCTTTCTGCCAGGTAGTAAAGGGTTAAATCCTGCTGCCAGGTGGGAGAAGGGTTAAATCTTGCTGCCAGGTGGTAAACGGCTTAAATCTTGCTGCAAGGTGGTAAACAGGTTAAATCTTGCTGCCAGGTGAAAAAAAAGGGTTAAATCTTGCTGCCAGGTGGAAAAAAGGGGTTAAATCTTGCTGCTAGGTGGTAAAAGGGTTAAATCTTGCTGCCAGGTGGTAAAAAGGAGTTAAATCTTGCTGCCAGTTGGAAAAAGGGTTAAATGTTACTGCCACGTGAAAAAAAGGGTTAAATCTTGCTGCCAGATGGTAAACGGCTTAAATCTTTCTGCCAGGTAGTTAACAGGTTAAATTTTGCTGCCAGGTGGTAAAAGGGTTAAATCTTGCTGCCAGGTGGTAAACGGATTAAATATTGCTGCCATGTGGTAAATGGCTTAAATCTTGCTGCCAGGTAAAAAAAAGGGGTAAATCTTGCTGCCAGGTGGTAAAAGGGTTAAATCTTGCTGCCAGGTAGTAAAAGGGTTAAATATTGCTGACAGATGGTAAAAGGGTTAAATCTTGCTGCCAGGTGGTAAACAGGTTAAATCTTGCTGCCAGGTGGTAAACGGCTTAAATCTTGCTGCCAGGTAGTAAAGGGTTAAATCCTGCTGCCAGGTGGGAAAAGGGTTAAATCTTGCTGCAAGGTGGTAATCGGGTTAAATCTTGCTGCCATGTGGAAAAAAGGGGATAAGTCTTGCTGCCATGTGGTAAAAGGGTTAAATCTTGCTGCCAGGTGAAAAAAATGGTTAAATCTTGCTGTCAGATGGAAAAAAGGGGTTAAATCTTGCTGCTAGTTTGTAAAAGGGTTAAATCTTGCTGCCAGGTGGTAAAAAGGGGTTAAATCTTGCTGTCAGGTGTTAAAACGGTTAAATCTTGCTGCCACGTTTAAAAAAGGGTTAAATCTTGCTGCCAGGTGGAAAAAAGCGGTTAAATCTTGCTGCCAGGTGGTAAAAGGGTTAAATCTTGCTGCCAGGTGGAAAAAAGGGGTTAAATCTTGCTGCCAGGTGGTAAAAGGGCTAAATCTTGCTGCCACGTAATAAAAAGGGTTAAATCTAGCTGCCAGGTGGAAAAAAGGGGTTAAATCTTGCTGCCAGGTGGTAAAAGGGATAAATCTTGCTGCCAGGTGGTAAACTGGTTAAATCTTGCTGCCAGGTAGTAAACGGGTTAAATCTTGCTGCCAGGTGGTAAAAGGGTTAAATCTTGCTGCCAGGTGGTAAACGGGTTAAATCTTGCTGCCAGGTGGTAAACAGCTTAAATCTTGCTGCCAGGTAGTTAACAGGTTAAATTTTGCTGCCAGGTGGTAAAAGGGTTAAATCTTGCTGCCAGGTGGTAAACGGATTAAATCTTGCTGCCATGTGGTAAATGGCATAAATCTTGCTGCCAGGTAGAAAAAAGGGTTAAATCTTGCTGCCAGATAGTAAAAGGGTTAAATCTTGCTGCCAGGTGGTAAAAGGGTTAAATCTTGCTGCCAGTTGGTAAACGGGTTAAATTTAGCTGCCAGCTAGAAAAATGGGCTAAATCTTGCTGCCAGTTGGTAAACGGCTTAAATTTTGCTGCCATGTAGAAAAAAGGGTTAAATCTTGCTGCCAGGTGGAAAAAAAAGGATTAAATCTTACTGCCAGGCGGAAAGTGGGTTAAATCTTGCTGCCAGGTGGTAAACGGGTTAAATATTGCTGTCAGGTGTAAAAAGGCGGTTACATCTTGCTGCCAGCTGGAAAAAAAAGGATTAATTCTTGCTGCCAGGTGGTAAATGGGTTAAATCTTTCTGCCAGGTAGTTAACAGGTTAAATTTTGCTGCCAGGTGGTAAAAGGGTTAAATCTTGCTGCCAGGTGGTAAACGGATTAAATATTGCTGCCATGTGGTAAATGGCTTAAATCTTGCTGCCAGGTAAAAAAAAGGGGTAAATCTTGCTGCCAGGTGGTAAAAGGGTTAAATCTTGCTGCCAGGTAGTAAAAGGGTTAAATATTGCTGACAGGTGGTAAAAGGGTTAAATCTTGCTGCCAGGTGGTAAACAGGTTAAATCTTGCTGCCAGGTGGTAAACGGCTTAAATCTTGCTGCCAGGTAGTAAAGGGTTAAATCCTGCTGCCAGGTGGGAAAAGGGTTAAATCTTGCTGCAAGGTGGTAATCGGGTTAAATCTTGCTGCCATGTGGAAAAAAGGGGATAAGTCTTGCTGCCATGTGGTAAAAGGGTTAAATCTTGCTGCCAGGTGAAAAAAATGGTTAAATCTTGCTGTCAGATGGAAAAAAGGGGTTAAATCTTGCTGCTAGTTTGTAAAAGGGTTAAATCTTGCTGCCAGGTGGTAAAAAGGGGTTAAATCTTGCTGTCAGGTGTTAAAACGGTTAAATCTTGCTGCCACGTTTAAAAAAGGGTTAAATCTTGCTGCCAGGTGGAAAAAAGCGGTTAAATCTTGCTGCCAGGTGGTAAAAGGGTTAAATCTTGCTGCCAGGTGGAAAAAAGGGGTTAAATCTTGCTGCCAGGTGGTAAACGGATTAAATATTGCTGCCATGTGGTAAATGGCTTAAATCTTGCTGCCAGGTAAAAAAAAGGGGTAAATCTTGCTGCCAGGTGGTAAAAGGGTTAAATCTTGCTGCCAGGTAGTAAAAGGGTTAAATATTGCTGACAGATGGTAAAAGGGTTAAATCTTGCTGCCAGGTGGTAAACAGGTTAAATCTTGCTGCCAGGTGGTAAACGGCTTAAATCTTGCTGCCAGGTAGTAAAGGGTTAAATCCTGCTGCCAGGTGGGAAAAGGGTTAAATCTTGCTGCAAGGTGGTAATCGGGTTAAATCTTGCTGCCATGTGGAAAAAAGGGGATAAGTCTTGCTGCCATGTGGTAAAAGGGTTAAATCTTGCTGCCAGGTGAAAAAAATGGTTAAATCTTGCTGTCAGATGGAAAAAAGGGGTTAAATCTTGCTGCTAGTTTGTAAAAGGGTTAAATCTTGCTGCCAGGTGGTAAAAAGGGGTTAAATCTTGCTGTCAGGTGTTAAAACGGTTAAATCTTGCTGCCACGTTTAAAAAAGGGTTAAATCTTGCTGCCAGGTGGAAAAAAGCGGTTAAATCTTGCTGCCAGGTGGTAAAAGGGTTAAATCTTGCTGCCAGGTGGAAAAAAGGGGTTAAATCTTGCTGCCAGGTGGTAAAAGGGCTAAATCTTGCTGCCACGTAATAAAAAGGGTTAAATCTAGCTGCCAGGTGGAAAAAAGGGGTTAAATCTTGCTGCCAGGTGGTAAAAGGGATAAATCTTGCTGCCAGGTGGTAAACTGGTTAAATCTTGCTGCCAGGTAGTAAACGGGTTAAATCTTGCTGCCAGGTGGTAAAAGGGTTAAATCTTGCTGCCAGGTGGTAAACGGCTTAAATCTTGCTGCAAGGTGGTAAACAGGTTAAATCTTGCTGCCAGGTGAAAAAAAAGGGTTAAATCTTGCTGCCAGGTGGAAAAAAGGGGTTAAATCTTGCTGCTAGGTGGTAAAAGGGTTAAATCTTGCTGCCAGGTGGTAAAAAGGAGTTAAATCTTGCTGCCAGTTGGAAAAAGGGTTAAATCTTACTGCCACGTGAAAAAAAGGGTTAAATCTTGCTGCCAGATGGTAAACGGCTTAAATCTTTCTGCCAGGTAGTTAACAGGTTAAATTTTGCTGCCAGGTGGTAAAAGGGTTAAATCTTGCTGCCAGGTGGTAAACGGATTAAATATTGCTGCCATGTGGTAAATGGCTTAAATCTTGCTGCCAGGTAGAAAAAAGGGGTAAATCTTGCTGCCAGGTGGTAAAAGGGTTAAATCTTGCTGCCAGGTAGTAAAAGGGTTAAATATTGCTGACAGGTGGTAAAAGGGTTAAATCTTGCTGCCAGGTGGTAAACAGGTTAAATCTTGCTGCCAGGTGGTAAACGGCTTAAATCTTTCTGCCAGGTAGTAAAGGGTTAAATCCTGCTGCCAGGTGGGAGAAGGGTTAAATCTTGCTGCCAGGTGGTAAACGGCTTAAATCTTGCTGCAAGGTGGTAAACAGGTTAAATCTTGCTGCCAGGTGAAAAAAAAGGGTTAAATCTTACTGCCAGGTGGAAAAAAGGGGTTAAATCTTGCTGCTAGGTGGTAAAAGGGTTAAATCTTGCTTCCAGGTGGTAAAAAGGAGTTAAATCTTGCTGCCAGTTGGAAAAAGGGTTAAATGTTACTGCCACGTGAAAAAAAGGGTTAAATCTTGCTGCCAGATGGTAAACGGCTTAAATCTTTCTGCCAGGTAGTTAACAGGTTAAATTTTGCTGCCAGGTGGTAAAAGGGTTAAATCTTGCTGCCAGGTGGTAAACGGATTAAATATTGCTGCCATGTGGTAAATGGCTTAAATCTTGCTGCCAGGTAAAAAAAAGGGGTAAATCTTGCTGCCAGGTGGTAAAAGGGTTAAATCTTGCTGCCAGGTAGTAAAAGGGTTAAATATTGCTGACAGATGGTAAAAGGGTTAAATCTTGCTGCCAGGTGGTAAACAGGTTAAATCTTGCTGCCAGGTGGTAAACGGCTTAAATCTTGCTGCCAGGTAGTAAAGGGTTAAATCCTGCTGCCAGGTGGGAAAAGGGTTAAATCTTGCTGCAAGGTGGTAATCGGGTTAAATCTTGCTGCCATGTGGAAAAAAGGGGATAAGTCTTGCTGCCATGTGGTAAAAGGGTTAAATCTTGCTGCCAGGTGAAAAAAATGGTTAAATCTTGCTGTCAGATGGAAAAAAGGGGTTAAATCTTGCTGCTAGTTTGTAAAAGGGTTAAATCTTGCTGCCAGGTGGTAAAAAGGGGTTAAATCTTGCTGTCAGGTGTTAAAACGGTTAAATCTTGCTGCCACGTTTAAAAAAGGGTTAAATCTTGCTGCCAGGTGGAAAAAAGCGGTTAAATCTTGCTGCCAGGTGGTAAAAGGGTTAAATCTTGCTGCCAGGTGGAAAAAAGGGGTTAAATCTTGCTGCCAGGTGGTAAAAGGGCTAAATCTTGCTGCCACGTAATAAAAAGGGTTAAATCTAGCTGCCAGGTGGAAAAAAGGGGTTAAATCTTGCTGCCAGGTGGTAAAAGGGATAAATCTTGCTGCCAGGTGGTAAACTGGTTAAATCTTGCTGCCAGGTAGTAAACGGGTTAAATCTTGCTGCCAGGTGGTAAAAGGGTTAAATCTTGCTGCCAGGTGGTAAACGGGTTAAATCTTGCTGCCAGGTGGTAAACAGCTTAAATCTTGCTGCCAGGTAGTTAACAGGTTAAATTTTGCTGCCAGGTGGTAAAAGGGTTAAATCTTGCTGCCAGGTGGTAAACGGATTAAATCTTGCTGCCATGTGGTAAATGGCTTAAATCTTGCTGCCAGGTAGAAAAAAGGGTTAAATCTTGCTGCCAGATAGTAAAAGGGTTAAATCTTGCTGCCAGGTGGTAAAAGGGTTAAATCTTGCTGCCAGTTGGTAAACGGGTTAAATTTAGCTGCCAGCTAGAAAAATGGGCTAAATCTTGCTGCCAGTTGGTAAACGGCTTAAATTTTGCTGCCATGTAGAAAAAAGGGTTAAATCTTGCTGCCAGGTGGAAAAAAAAGGATTAAATCTTACTGCCAGGCGGAAAGTGGGTTAAATCTTGCTGCCAGGTGGTAAACGGGTTAAATATTGCTGTCAGGTGTAAAAAGGCGGTTACATCTTGCTGCCAGCTGGAAAAAAAAGGATTAATTCTTGCTGCCAGGTGGTAAATGGGTTAAATCTTTCTGCCAGGTAGTTAACAGGTTAAATTTTGCTGCCAGGTGGTAAAAGGGTTAAATCTTGCTGCCAGGTGGTAAACGGATTAAATATTGCTGCCATGTGGTAAATGGCTTAAATCTTGCTGCCAGGTAGTAAAAGGGTTAAATATTGCTGACAGGTGGTAAAAGGGTTAAATCTTGCTGCCAGGTGGTAAACAGGTTAAATCTTGCTGCCAGGTGGTAAACGGCTTAAATCTTTCTGCCAGGTAGTAAAGGGTTAAATCCTGCTGCCAGGTGGGAGAAGGGTTAAATCTTGCTGCCAGGTGGTAAACGGCTTAAATCTTGCTGCAAGGTGGTAAACAGGTTAAATCTTGCTGCCAGGTGAAAAAAAAGGGTTAAATCTTACTGCCAGGTGGAAAAAAGGGGTTAAATCTTGCTGCTAGGTGGTAAAAGGGTTAAATCTTGCTGCCAGGTGGTAAAAAGGAGTTAAATCTTGCTGCCAGTTGGAAAAAGGGTTAAATGTTACTGCCACGTGAAAAAAAGGGTTAAATCTTGCTGCCAGATGGTAAACGGCTTAAATCTTTCTGCCAGGTAGTTAACAGGTTAAATTTTGCTGCCAGGTGGTAAAAGGGTTAAATCTTGCTGCCAGGTGGTAAACGGATTAAATATTGCTGCCATGTGGTAAATGGCTTAAATCTTGCTGCCAGGTAAAAAAAAGGGGTAAATCTTGCTGCCAGGTGGTAAAAGGGTTAAATCTTGCTGCCAGGTAGTAAAAGGGTTAAATATTGCTGACAGATGGTAAAAGGGTTAAATCTTGCTGCCAGGTGGTAAACAGGTTAAATCTTGCTGCCAGGTGGTAAACGGCTTAAATCTTGCTGCCAGGTAGTAAAGGGTTAAATCCTGCTGCCAGGTGGGAAAAGGGTTAAATCTTGCTGCAAGGTGGTAATCGGGTTAAATCTTGCTGCCATGTGGAAAAAAGGGGATAAGTCTTGCTGCCATGTGGTAAAAGGGTTAAATCTTGCTGCCAGGTGAAAAAAATGGTTAAATCTTGCTGTCAGATGGAAAAAAGGGGTTAAATCTTGCTGCTAGTTTGTAAAAGGGTTAAATCTTGCTGCCAGGTGGTAAAAAGGGGTTAAATCTTGCTGTCAGGTGTTAAAACGGTTAAATCTTGCTGCCACGTTTAAAAAAGGGTTAAATCTTGCTGCCAGGTGGAAAAAAGCGGTTAAATCTTGCTGCCAGGTGGTAAAAGGGTTAAATCTTGCTGCCAGGTGGAAAAAAGGGGTTAAATCTTGCTGCCAGGTGGTAAAAGGGCTAAATCTTGCTGCCACGTAATAAAAAGGGTTAAATCTAGCTGCCAGGTGGAAAAAAGGGGTTAAATCTTGCTGCCAGGTGGTAAAAGGGATAAATCTTGCTGCCAGGTGGTAAACTGGTTAAATCTTGCTGCCAGGTAGTAAACGGGTTAAATCTTGCTGCCAGGTGGTAAAAGGGTTAAATCTTGCTGCCAGGTGGTAAACGGGTTAAATCTTGCTGCCAGGTGGTAAACAGCTTAAATCTTGCTGCCAGGTAGTTAACAGGTTAAATTTTGCTGCCAGGTGGTAAAAGGGTTAAATCTTGCTGCCAGGTGGTAAACGGATTAAATCTTGCTGCCATGTGGTAAATGGCTTAAATCTTGCTGCCAGGTAGAAAAAAGGGTTAAATCTTGCTGCCAGGTAGTAAAAGGGTTAAATCTTGCTGCCAGGTGGTAAAAGGGTTAAATCTTGCTGCCAGTTGGTAAACGGGTTAAATTTAGCTGCCAGCTAGAAAAATGGGCTAAATCTTGCTGCCAGTTGGTAAACGGCTTAAATTTTGCTGCCATGTAGAAAAAAGGGTTAAATCTTGCTGCCAGGTGGAAAAAAAAGGATTAAATCTTACTGCCAGGCGGAAAGTGGGTTAAATCTTGCTGCCAGGTGGTAAACGGGTTAAATATTGCTGTCAGGTGTAAAAAGGCGGTTACATCTTGCTGCCAGCTGGAAAAAAAAGGATTAATTCTTGCTGCCAGGTGGTAAATGGGTTAAATCTTTCTGCCAGGTAGTTAACAGGTTAAATTTTGCTGCCAGGTGGTAAAAGGGTTAAATCTTGCTGCCAGGTGGTAAACGGATTAAATATTGCTGCCATGTGGTAAATGGCTTAAATCTTGCTGCCAGGTAGTAAAAGGGTTAAATATTGCTGACAGGTGGTAAAAGGGTTAAATCTTGCTGCCAGGTGGTAAACAGGTTAAATCTTGCTGCCAGGTGGTAAACGGCTTAAATCTTTCTGCCAGGTAGTAAAGGGTTAAATCCTGCTGCCAGGTGGGAGAAGGGTTAAATCTTGCTGCCAGGTGGTAAACGGCTTAAATCTTGCTGCAAGGTGGTAAACAGGTTAAATCTTGCTGCCAGGTGAAAAAAAAGGGTTAAATCTTACTGCCAGGTGGAAAAAAGGGGTTAAATCTTGCTGCTAGGTGGTAAAAGGGTTAAATCTTGCTGCCAGGTGGTAAAAAGGAGTTAAATCTTGCTGCCAGTTGGAAAAAGGGTTAAATGTTACTGCCACGTGAAAAAAAGGGTTAAATCTTGCTGCCAGATGGTAAACGGCTTAAATCTTTCTGCCAGGTAGTTAACAGGTTAAATTTTGCTGCCAGGTGGTAAAAGGGTTAAATCTTGCTGCCAGGTGGTAAACGGATTAAATATTGCTGCCATGTGGTAAATGGCTTAAATCTTGCTGCCAGGTAAAAAAAAGGGGTAAATCTTGCTGCCAGGTGGTAAAAGGGTTAAATCTTGCTGCCAGGTAGTAAAAGGGTTAAATATTGCTGACAGATGGTAAAAGGGTTAAATCTTGCTGCCAGGTGGTAAACAGGTTAAATCTTGCTGCCAGGTGGTAAACGGCTTAAATCTTGCTGCCAGGTAGTAAAGGGTTAAATCCTGCTGCCAGGTGGGAAAAGGGTTAAATCTTGCTGCAAGGTGGTAATCGGGTTAAATCTTGCTGCCATGTGGAAAAAAGGGGATAAGTCTTGCTGCCATGTGGTAAAAGGGTTAAATCTTGCTGCCAGGTGAAAAAAATGGTTAAATCTTGCTGTCAGATGGAAAAAAGGGGTTAAATCTTGCTGCTAGTTTGTAAAAGGGTTAAATCTTGCTGCCAGGTGGTAAAAAGGGGTTAAATCTTGCTGTCAGGTGTTAAAACGGTTAAATCTTGCTGCCACGTTTAAAAAAGGGTTAAATCTTGCTGCCAGGTGGAAAAAAGCGGTTAAATCTTGCTGCCAGGTGGTAAAAGGGTTAAATCTTGCTGCCAGGTGGAAAAAAGGGGTTAAATCTTGCTGCCAGGTGGTAAAAGGGCTAAATCTTGCTGCCACGTAATAAAAAGGGTTAAATCTAGCTGCCAGGTGGAAAAAAGGGGTTAAATCTTGCTGCCAGGTGGTAAAAGGGATAAATCTTGCTGCCAGGTGGTAAACTGGTTAAATCTTGCTGCCAGGTAGTAAACGGGTTAAATCTTGCTGCCAGGTGGTAAAAGGGTTAAATCTTGCTGCCAGGTGGTAAACGGATTAAATCTTGCTGCCATGTGGTAAATGGCTTAAATCTTGCTGCCAGGTAGAAAAAAGGTTTAAATCTTGCTGCCAGGTAGTAAAAGGGTTAAATCTTGCTGCCAGGTGGTAAAAGGGTTAAATCTTGCTGCCAGTTGGTAAACGGGTTAAATTTAGCTGCCAGCTAGAAAAATGGGCTAAATCTTGCTGCCAGTTGGTAAACGGCTTAAATTTTGCTGCCATGTAGAAAAAAGGGTTAAATCTTGCTGCCAGGTGGAAAAAAAAGGATTAAATCTTACTGCCAGGCGGAAAGTGGGTTAAATCTTGCTGCCAGGTGGTAAACGGGTTAAATATTGCTGTCAGGTGTAAAAAGGCGGTTACATCTTGCTGCCAGCTGGAAAAAAAAGGATTAATTCTTGCTGCCAGGTGGTAAATGGGTTAAATCTTTCTGCCAGGTAGTTAACAGGTTAAATTTTGCTGCCAGGTGGTAAAAGGGTTAAATCTTGCTGCCAGGTGGTAAACGGATTAAATATTGCTGCCATGTGGTAAATGGGTTAAATCTTGCTGCCAGGTAGTAAAAGGGTTAAATATTGCTGACAGGTGGTAAAAGGGTTAAATCTTGCTGCCAGGTGGTAAACAGGTTAAATCTTGCTGCCAGGTGGTAAACGGCTTAAATCTTTCTGCCAGGTAGTAAAGGGTTAAATCCTGCTGCCAGGTGGGAGAAGGGTTAAATCTTGCTGCCAGGTGGTAAACGGCTTAAATCTTGCTGCAAGGTGGTAAACAGGTTAAATCTTGCTGCCAGGTGAAAAAAAGGGTTAAATCTTACTGCCAGGTGGAAAAAAGGGGTTAAATCTTGCTGCTAGGTGGTAAAAGGGTTAAATCTTGCTGCCAGGTGGTAAAAAGGAGTTAAATCTTGCTGCCAGTTGGAAAAAGGGTTAAATGTTACTGCCACGTGAAAAAAAGGGTTAAATCTTGCTGCCAGATGGTAAACGGCTTAAATCTTTCTGCCAGGTAGTTAACAGGTTAAATTTTGCTGCCAGGTGGTAAAAGGGTTAAATCTTGCTGCCAGGTGGTAAACGGATTAAATCTTGCTGCCATGTGGTAAATGGCTTAAATCTTGCTGCCAGGTAGAAAAAAGGGTTAAATCTTGCTGCCAGGTAGTAAAAGGGTTAAATCTTGCTGCCAGGTGGTAAAAGGGTTAAATCTTGCTGCCAGTTGGTAAACGGGTTAAATTTAGCTGCCAGCTAGAAAAATGGGCTAAATCTTGCTGCCAGTTGGTAAACGGCTTAAATTTTGCTGCCATGTAGAAAAAAGGGTTAAATCTTGCTGCCAGGTGGAAAAAAAAGGATTAAATCTTACTGCCAGGCGGAAAGTGGGTTAAATCTTGCTGCCAGGTGGTAAACGGGTTAAATATTGCTGTCAGGTGTAAAAAGGCGGTTACATCTTGCTGCCAGCTGGAAAAAAAAGGATTAATTCTTGCTGCCAGGTGGTAAATGGGTTAAATCTTTCTGCCAGGTAGTTAACAGGTTAAATTTTGCTGCCAGGTGGTAAAAGGGTTAAATCTTGCTGCCAGGTGGTAAACGGATTAAATATTGCTGCCATGTGGTAAATGGCTTAAATCTTGCTGCCAGGTAGTAAAAGGGTTAAATATTGCTGACAGGTGGTAAAAGGGTTAAATCTTGCTGCCAGGTGGTAAACAGGTTAAATCTTGCTGCCAGGTGGTAAACGGCTTAAATCTTTCTGCCAGGTAGTAAAGGGTTAAATCCTGCTGCCAGGTGGGAGAAGGGTTAAATCTTGCTGCCAGGTGGTAAACGGCTTAAATCTTGCTGCAAGGTGGTAAACAGGTTAAATCTTGCTGCCAGGTGAAAAAAAAGGGTTAAATCTTACTGCCAGGTGGAAAAAAGGGGTTAAATCTTGCTGCTAGGTGGTAAAAGGGTTAAATCTTGCTGCCAGGTGGTAAAAAGGAGTTAAATCTTGCTGCCAGTTGGAAAAAGGGTTAAATGTTACTGCCACGTGAAAAAAAGGGTTAAATCTTGCTGCCAGATGGTAAACGGCTTAAATCTTTCTGCCAGGTAGTTAACAGGTTAAATTTTGCTGCCAGGTGGTAAAAGGGTTAAATCTTGCTGCCAGGTGGTAAACGGATTAAATATTGCTGCCATGTGGTAAATGGCTTAAATCTTGCTGCCAGGTAAAAAAAAGGGGTAAATCTTGCTGCCAGGTGGTAAAAGGGTTAAATCTTGCTGCCAGGTAGTAAAAGGGTTAAATATTGCTGACAGATGGTAAAAGGGTTAAATCTTGCTGCCAGGTGGTAAACAGGTTAAATCTTGCTGCCAGGTGGTAAACGGCTTAAATCTTGCTGCCAGGTAGTAAAGGGTTAAATCCTGCTGCCAGGTGGGAAAAGGGTTAAATCTTGCTGCAAGGTGGTAATCGGGTTAAATCTTGCTGCCATGTGGAAAAAAGGGGATAAGTCTTGCTGCCATGTGGTAAAAGGGTTAAATCTTGCTGCCAGGTGAAAAAAATGGTTAAATCTTGCTGTCAGATGGAAAAAAGGGGTTAAATCTTGCTGCTAGTTTGTAAAAGGGTTAAATCTTGCTGCCAGGTGGTAAAAAGGGGTTAAATCTTGCTGTCAGGTGTTAAAACGGTTAAATCTTGCTGCCACGTTTAAAAAAGGGTTAAATCTTGCTGCCAGGTGGAAAAAAGCGGTTAAATCTTGCTGCCAGGTGGTAAAAGGGTTAAATCTTGCTGCCAGGTGGAAAAAAGGGGTTAAATCTTGCTGCCAGGTGGTAAAAGGGCTAAATCTTGCTGCCACGTAATAAAAAGGGTTAAATCTAGCTGCCAGGTGGAAAAAAGGGGTTAAATCTTGCTGCCAGGTGGTAAAAGGGATAAATCTTGCTGCCAGGTGGTAAACTGGTTAAATCTTGCTGCCAGGTAGTAAACGGGTTAAATCTTGCTGCCAGGTGGTAAAAGGGTTAAATCTTGCTGCCAGGTGGTAAACGGATTAAATCTTGCTGCCATGTGGTAAATGGCTTAAATCTTGCTGCCAGGTAGAAAAAAGGTTTAAATCTTGCTGCCAGGTAGTAAAAGGGTTAAATCTTGCTGCCAGGTGGTAAAAGGGTTAAATCTTGCTGCCAGTTGGTAAACGGGTTAAATTTAGCTGCCAGCTAGAAAAATGGGCTAAATCTTGCTGCCAGTTGGTAAACGGCTTAAATTTTGCTGCCATGTAGAAAAAAGGGTTAAATCTTGCTGCCAGGTGGAAAAAAAAGGATTAAATCTTACTGCCAGGCGGAAAGTGGGTTAAATCTTGCTGCCAGGTGGTAAACGGGTTAAATATTGCTGTCAGGTGTAAAAAGGCGGTTACATCTTGCTGCCAGCTGGAAAAAAAAGGATTAATTCTTGCTGCCAGGTGGTAAATGGGTTAAATCTTTCTGCCAGGTAGTTAACAGGTTAAATTTTGCTGCCAGGTGGTAAAAGGGTTAAATCTTGCTGCCAGGTGGTAAACGGATTAAATATTGCTGCCATGTGGTAAATGGGTTAAATCTTGCTGCCAGGTAGTAAAAGGGTTAAATATTGCTGACAGGTGGTAAAAGGGTTAAATCTTGCTGCCAGGTGGTAAACAGGTTAAATCTTGCTGCCAGGTGGTAAACGGCTTAAATCTTTCTGCCAGGTAGTAAAGGGTTAAATCCTGCTGCCAGGTGGGAGAAGGGTTAAATCTTGCTGCCAGGTGGTAAACGGCTTAAATCTTGCTGCAAGGTGGTAAACAGGTTAAATCTTGCTGCCAGGTGAAAAAAAAGGGTTAAATCTTACTGCCAGGTGGAAAAAAGGGGTTAAATCTTGCTGCTAGGTGGTAAAAGGGTTAAATCTTGCTGCCAGGTGGTAAAAAGGAGTTAAATCTTGCTGCCAGTTGGAAAAAGGGTTAAATGTTACTGCCACGTGAAAAAAAGGGTTAAATCTTGCTGCCAGATGGTAAACGGCTTAAATCTTTCTGCCAGGTAGTTAACAGGTTAAATTTTGCTGCCAGGTGGTAAAAGGGTTAAATCTTGCTGCCAGGTGGTAAACGGATTAAATATTGCTGCCATGTGGTAAATGGCTTAAATCTTGCTGCCAGGTAAAAAAAAGGGGTAAATCTTGCTGCCAGGTGGTAAAAGGGTTAAATCTTGCTGCCAGGTAGTAAAAGGGTTAAATATTGCTGACAGATGGTAAAAGGGTTAAATCTTGCTGCCAGGTGGTAAACAGGTTAAATCTTGCTGCCAGGTGGTAAACGGCTTAAATCTTGCTGCCAGGTAGTAAAGGGTTAAATCCTGCTGCCAGGTGGGAAAAGGGTTAAATCTTGCTGCAAGGTGGTAATCGGGTTAAATCTTGCTGCCATGTGGAAAAAAGGGGATAAGTCTTGCTGCCATGTGGTAAAAGGGTTAAATCTTGCTGCCAGGTGAAAAAAATGGTTAAATCTTGCTGTCAGATGGAAAAAAGGGGTTAAATCTTGCTGCTAGTTTGTAAAAGGGTTAAATCTTGCTGCCAGGTGGTAAAAAGGGGTTAAATCTTGCTGTCAGGTGTTAAAACGGTTAAATCTTGCTGCCACGTTTAAAAAAGGGTTAAATCTTGCTGCCAGGTGGAAAAAAGCGGTTAAATCTTGCTGCCAGGTGGTAAAAGGGTTAAATCTTGCTGCCAGGTGGAAAAAAGGGGTTAAATCTTGCTGCCAGGTGGTAAAAGGGCTAAATCTTGCTGCCACGTAATAAAAAGGGTTAAATCTAGCTGCCAGGTGGAAAAAAGGGGTTAAATCTTGCTGCCAGGTGGTAAAAGGGATAAATCTTGCTGCCAGGTGGTAAACTGGTTAAATCTTGCTGCCAGGTAGTAAACGGGTTAAATCTTGCTGCCAGGTGGTAAAAGGGTTAAATCTTGCTGCCAGGTGGTAAACGGATTAAATCTTGCTGCCATGTGGTAAATGGCTTAAATCTTGCTGCCAGGTAGAAAAAAGGTTTAAATCTTGCTGCCAGGTAGTAAAAGGGTTAAATCTTGCTGCCAGGTGGTAAAAGGGTTAAATCTTGCTGCCAGTTGGTAAACGGGTTAAATTTAGCTGCCAGCTAGAAAAATGGGCTAAATCTTGCTGCCAGTTGGTAAACGGCTTAAATTTTGCTGCCATGTAGAAAAAAGGGTTAAATCTTGCTGCCAGGTGGAAAAAAAAGGATTAAATCTTACTGCCAGGCGGAAAGTGGGTTAAATCTTGCTGCCAGGTGGTAAACGGGTTAAATATTGCTGTCAGGTGTAAAAAGGCGGTTACATCTTGCTGCCAGCTGGAAAAAAAAGGATTAATTCTTGCTGCCAGGTGGTAAATGGGTTAAATCTTTCTGCCAGGTAGTTAACAGGTTAAATTTTGCTGCCAGGTGGTAAAAGGGTTAAATCTTGCTGCCAGGTGGTAAACGGATTAAATATTGCTGCCATGTGGTAAATGGCTTAAATCTTGCTGCCAGGTAGTAAAAGGGTTAAATATTGCTGACAGGTGGTAAAAGGGTTAAATCTTGCTGCCAGGTGGTAAACAGGTTAAATCTTGCTGCCAGGTGGTAAACGGCTTAAATCTTTCTGCCAGGTAGTAAAGGGTTAAATCCTGCTGCCAGGTGGGAGAAGGGTTAAATCTTGCTGCCAGGTGGTAAACGGCTTAAATCTTGCTGCAAGGTGGTAAACAGGTTAAATCTTGCTGCCAGGTGAAAAAAAAGGGTTAAATCTTACTGCCAGGTGGAAAAAAGGGGTTAAATCTTGCTGCTAGGTGGTAAAAGGGTTAAATCTTGCTGCCAGGTGGTAAAAAGGAGTTAAATCTTGCTGCCAGTTGGAAAAAGGGTTAAATGTTACTGCCACGTGAAAAAAAGGGTTAAATCTTGCTGCCAGATGGTAAACGGCTTAAATCTTTCTGCCAGGTAGTTAACAGGTTAAATTTTGCTGCCAGGTGGTAAAAGGGTTAAATCTTGCTGCCAGGTGGTAAACGGATTAAATATTGCTGCCATGTGGTAAATGGCTTAAATCTTGCTGCCAGGTAAAAAAAAGGGGTAAATCTTGCTGCCAGGTGGTAAAAGGGTTAAATCTTGCTGCCAGGTAGTAAAAGGGTTAAATATTGCTGACAGATGGTAAAAGGGTTAAATCTTGCTGCCAGGTGGTAAACAGGTTAAATCTTGCTGCCAGGTGGTAAACGGCTTAAATCTTGCTGCCAGGTAGTAAAGGGTTAAATCCTGCTGCCAGGTGGGAAAAGGGTTAAATCTTGCTGCAAGGTGGTAATCGGGTTAAATCTTGCTGCCATGTGGAAAAAAGGGGATAAGTCTTGCTGCCATGTGGTAAAAGGGTTAAATCTTGCTGCCAGGTGAAAAAAATGGTTAAATCTTGCTGTCAGATGGAAAAAAGGGGTTAAATCTTGCTGCTAGTTTGTAAAAGGGTTAAATCTTGCTGCCAGGTGGTAAAAAGGGGTTAAATCTTGCTGTCAGGTGTTAAAACGGTTAAATCTTGCTGCCACGTTTAAAAAAGGGTTAAATCTTGCTGCCAGGTGGAAAAAAGCGGTTAAATCTTGCTGCCAGGTGGTAAAAGGGTTAAATCTTGCTGCCAGGTGGAAAAAAGGGGTTAAATCTTGCTGCCAGGTGGTAAAAGGGCTAAATCTTGCTGCCACGTAATAAAAAGGGTTAAATCTAGCTGCCAGGTGGAAAAAAGGGGTTAAATCTTGCTGCCAGGTGGTAAAAGGGATAAATCTTGCTGCCAGGTGGTAAACTGGTTAAATCTTGCTGCCAGGTAGTAAACGGGTTAAATCTTGCTGCCAGGTGGTAAAAGGGTTAAATCTTGCTGCCAGGTGGTAAACGGGTTAAATCTTGCTGCCAGGTGGTAAACAGCTTAAATCTTGCTGCCAGGTAGTTAACAGGTTAAATTTTGCTGCCAGGTGGTAAAAGGGTTAAATCTTGCTGCCAGGTGGTAAACGGATTAAATCTTGCTGCCATGTGGTAAATGGCTTAAATCTTGCTGCCAGGTAGAAAAAAGGGTTAAATCTTGCTGCCAGGTAGTAAAAGGGTTAAATCTTGCTGCCAGGTGGTAAAAGGGTTAAATCTTGCTGCCAGTTGGTAAACGGGTTAAATTTAGCTGCCAGCTAGAAAAATGGGCTAAATCTTGCTGCCAGTTGGTAAACGGCTTAAATTTTGCTGCCATGTAGAAAAAAGGGTTAAATCTTGCTGCCAGGTGGAAAAAAAAGGATTAAATCTTACTGCCAGGCGGAAAGTGGGTTAAATCTTGCTGCCAGGTGGTAAACGGGTTAAATATTGCTGTCAGGTGTAAAAAGGCGGTTACATCTTGCTGCCAGCTGGAAAAAAAAGGATTAATTCTTGCTGCCAGGTGGTAAATGGGTTAAATCTTTCTGCCAGGTAGTTAACAGGTTAAATTTTGCTGCCAGGTGGTAAAAGGGTTAAATCTTGCTGCCAGGTGGTAAACGGATTAAATATTGCTGCCATGTGGTAAATGGCTTAAATCTTGCTGCCAGGTAGTAAAAGGGTTAAATATTGCTGACAGGTGGTAAAAGGGTTAAATCTTGCTGCCAGGTGGTAAACAGGTTAAATCTTGCTGCCAGGTGGTAAACGGCTTAAATCTTTCTGCCAGGTAGTAAAGGGTTAAATCCTGCTGCCAGGTGGGAGAAGGGTTAAATCTTGCTGCCAGGTGGTAAACGGCTTAAATCTTGCTGCAAGGTGGTAAACAGGTTAAATCTTGCTGCCAGGTGAAAAAAAAGGGTTAAATCTTACTGCCAGGTGGAAAAAAGGGGTTAAATCTTGCTGCTAGGTGGTAAAAGGGTTAAATCTTGCTGCCAGGTGGTAAAAAGGAGTTAAATCTTGCTGCCAGTTGGAAAAAGGGTTAAATGTTACTGCCACGTGAAAAAAAGGGTTAAATCTTGCTGCCAGATGGTAAACGGCTTAAATCTTTCTGCCAGGTAGTTAACAGGTTAAATTTTGCTGCCAGGTGGTAAAAGGGTTAAATCTTGCTGCCAGGTGGTAAACGGATTAAATATTGCTGCCATGTGGTAAATGGCTTAAATCTTGCTGCCAGGTAAAAAAAAGGGGTAAATCTTGCTGCCAGGTGGTAAAAGGGTTAAATCTTGCTGCCAGGTAGTAAAAGGGTTAAATATTGCTGACAGATGGTAAAAGGGTTAAATCTTGCTGCCAGGTGGTAAACAGGTTAAATCTTGCTGCCAGGTGGTAAACGGCTTAAATCTTGCTGCCAGGTAGTAAAGGGTTAAATCCTGCTGCCAGGTGGGAAAAGGGTTAAATCTTGCTGCAAGGTGGTAATCGGGTTAAATCTTGCTGCCATGTGGAAAAAAGGGGATAAGTCTTGCTGCCATGTGGTAAAAGGGTTAAATCTTGCTGCCAGGTGAAAAAAATGGTTAAATCTTGCTGTCAGATGGAAAAAAGGGGTTAAATCTTGCTGCTAGTTTGTAAAAGGGTTAAATCTTGCTGCCAGGTGGTAAAAAGGGGTTAAATCTTGCTGTCAGGTGTTAAAACGGTTAAATCTTGCTGCCACGTTTAAAAAAGGGTTAAATCTTGCTGCCAGGTGGAAAAAAGCGGTTAAATCTTGCTGCCAGGTGGTAAAAGGGTTAAATCTTGCTGCCAGGTGGAAAAAAGGGGTTAAATCTTGCTGCCAGGTGGTAAAAGGGCTAAATCTTGCTGCCACGTAATAAAAAGGGTTAAATCTAGCTGCCAGGTGGAAAAAAGGGGTTAAATCTTGCTGCCAGGTGGTAAAAGGGATAAATCTTGCTGCCAGGTGGTAAACTGGTTAAATCTTGCTGCCAGGTAGTAAACGGGTTAAATCTTGCTGCCAGGTGGTAAAAGGGTTAAATCTTGCTGCCAGGTGGTAAACGGGTTAAATCTTGCTGCCAGGTGGTAAACAGCTTAAATCTTGCTGCCAGGTAGTTAACAGGTTAAATTTTGCTGCCAGGTGGTAAAAGGGTTAAATCTTGCTGCCAGGTGGTAAACGGATTAAATCTTGCTGCCATGTGGTAAATGGCTTAAATCTTGCTGCCAGGTAGAAAAAAGGGTTACATCTTGCTGCCAGGTAGTAAAAGGGTTAAATCTTGCTGCCAGGTGGTAAAAGGGTTAAATCTTGCTGCCAGTTGGTAAACGGGTTAAATTTAGCTGCCAGCTAGAAAAATGGGCTAAATCTTGCTGCCAGTTGGTAAACGGCTTAAATTTTGCTGCCATGTAGAAAAAAGGGTTAAATCTTGCTGCCAGGTGGAAAAAAAAGGATTAAATCTTACTGCCAGGCGGAAAGTGGGTTAAATCTTGCTGCCAGGTGGTAAACGGGTTAAATATTGCTGTCAGGTGTAAAAAGGCGGTTACATCTTGCTGCCAGCTGGAAAAAAAAGGATTAATTCTTGCTGCCTGGTGGTAAAAGGGTTAAATCTTGCTGCCAGGTGGTAAACAGGTTAAATCTTGCTGCCAGGTGGTAAACGGCTTAAATCTTGCTGCCAGGTAGTAAAGGGTTAAATCCTGCTGCCAGGTGGGAGAAGGGTTAAATCTTGCTGCCAGGTGGTAAACGGCTTAAATCTTGCTGCAAGGTGGTAAACAGGTTAAATCTTGCTGCCAGGTGAAAAAAAAGGGTTAAATCTTGCTGCCAGGTGGAAAAAAGGGGTTAAATCTTGCTGCTAGGTGGTAAAAGGGTTAAATCTTGCTGCCAGGTGGTAAACGGATTAAATATTGCTGCCATGTGGTAAATGGCTTAAATCTTGCTGCCAGGTAGTAAAAGGGTTAAATATTGCTGTCAGGTGTAAAAAGGCGGTTACATCTTGCTGCCAGCTGGAAAAAAAAGGATTAATTCTTGCTGCCAGGTGGTAAATGGGTTAAATCTTTCTGCCAGGTAGTTAACAGGTTAAATTTTGCTGCCAGGTGGTAAAAGGGTTAAATCTTGCTGCCAGGTGGTAAACGGATTAAATATTGCTGCCATGTGGTAAATGGCTTAAATCTTGCTGCCAGGTAGTAAAAGGGTTAAATATTGCTGACAGGTGGTAAAAGGGTTAAATCTTGCTGCCAGGTGGTAAACAGGTTAAATCTTGCTGCCAGGTGGTAAACGGCTTAAATCTTTCTGCCAGGTAGTAAAGGGTTAAATCCTGCTGCCAGGTGGGAGAAGGGTTAAATCTTGCTGCCAGGTGGTAAACGGCTTAAATCTTGCTGCAAGGTGGTAAACAGGTTAAATCTTGCTGCCAGGTGAAAAAAAAGGGTTAAATCTTACTGCCAGGTGGAAAAAAGGGGTTAAATCTTGCTGCTAGGTGGTAAAAGGGTTAAATCTTGCTGCCAGGTGGTAAAAAGGAGTTAAATCTTGCTGCCAGTTGGAAAAAGGGTTAAATGTTACTGCCACGTGAAAAAAAGGGTTAAATCTTGCTGCCAGATGGTAAACGGCTTAAATCTTTCTGCCAGGTAGTTAACAGGTTAAATTTTGCTGCCAGGTGGTAAAAGGGTTAAATCTTGCTGCCAGGTGGTAAACGGATTAAATATTGCTGCCATGTGGTAAATGGCTTAAATCTTGCTGCCAGGTAAAAAAAAGGGGTAAATCTTGCTGCCAGGTGGTAAAAGGGTTAAATCTTGCTGCCAGGTAGTAAAAGGGTTAAATATTGCTGACAGATGGTAAAAGGGTTAAATCTTGCTGCCAGGTGGTAAACAGGTTAAATCTTGCTGCCAGGTGGTAAACGGCTTAAATCTTGCTGCCAGGTAGTAAAGGGTTAAATCCTGCTGCCAGGTGGGAAAAGGGTTAAATCTTGCTGCAAGGTGGTAATCGGGTTAAATCTTGCTGCCATGTGGAAAAAAGGGGATAAGTCTTGCTGCCATGTGGTAAAAGGGTTAAATCTTGCTGCCAGGTGAAAAAAATGGTTAAATCTTGCTGTCAGATGGAAAAAAGGGGTTAAATCTTGCTGCTAGTTTGTAAAAGGGTTAAATCTTGCTGCCAGGTGGTAAAAAGGGGTTAAATCTTGCTGTCAGGTGTTAAAACGGTTAAATCTTGCTGCCACGTTTAAAAAAGGGTTAAATCTTGCTGCCAGGTGGAAAAAAGCGGTTAAATCTTGCTGCCAGGTGGTAAAAGGGTTAAATCTTGCTGCCAGGTGGAAAAAAGGGGTTAAATCTTGCTGCCAGGTGGTAAAAGGGCTAAATCTTGCTGCCACGTAATAAAAAGGGTTAAATCTAGCTGCCAGGTGGAAAAAAGGGGTTAAATCTTGCTGCCAGGTGGTAAAAGGGATAAATCTTGCTGCCAGGTGGTAAACTGGTTAAATCTTGCTGCCAGGTAGTAAACGGGTTAAATCTTGCTGCCAGGTGGTAAAAGGGTTAAATCTTGCTGCCAGGTGGTAAACGGGTTAAATCTTGCTGCCAGGTGGTAAACAGCTTAAATCTTGCTGCCAGGTAGTTAACAGGTTAAATTTTGCTGCCAGGTGGTAAAAGGGTTAAATCTTGCTGCCAGGTGGTAAACGGATTAAATCTTGCTGCCATGTGGTAAATGGCTTAAATCTTGCTGCCAGGTAGAAAAAAGGGTTACATCTTGCTGCCAGGTAGTAAAAGGGTTAAATCTTGCTGCCAGGTGGTAAAAGGGTTAAATCTTGCTGCCAGTTGGTAAACGGGTTAAATTTAGCTGCCAGCTAGAAAAATGGGCTAAATCTTGCTGCCAGTTGGTAAACGGCTTAAATTTTGCTGCCATGTAGAAAAAAGGGTTAAATCTTGCTGCCAGGTGGAAAAAAAAGGATTAAATCTTACTGCCAGGCGGAAAGTGGGTTAAATCTTGCTGCCAGGTGGTAAACGGGTTAAATATTGCTGTCAGGTGTAAAAAGGCGGTTACATCTTGCTGCCAGCTGGAAAAAAAAGGATTAATTCTTGCTGCCTGGTGGTAAAAGGGTTAAATCTTGCTGCCAGGTGGTAAACAGGTTAAATCTTGCTGCCAGGTGGTAAACGGCTTAAATCTTGCTGCCAGGTAGTAAAGGGTTAAATCCTGCTGCCAGGTGGGAGAAGGGTTAAATCTTGCTGCCAGGTGGTAAACGGCTTAAATCTTGCTGCAAGGTGGTAAACAGGTTAAATCTTGCTGCCAGGTGAAAAAAAAGGGTTAAATCTTGCTGCCAGGTGGAAAAAAGGGGTTAAATCTTGCTGCTAGGTGGTAAAAGGGTTAAATCTTGCTGCCAGGTGGTAAAAAGGAGTTAAATCTTGCTGCCAGTTGGAAAAAGGGTTAAATCTTACTGCCACGTGAAAAAAAGGGTTAAATCTTGCTGCCAGATGGTAAACGGCTTAAATCTTTCTGCCAGGTAGTTAACAGGTTAAATTTTGCTGCCAGGTGGTAAAAGGGTTAAATCTTGCTGCCAGGTGGTAAACGGATTAAATATTGCTGCCATGTGGTAAATGGCTTAAATCTTGCTGCCAGGTAGAAAAAAGGGGTAAATCTTGCTGCCAGGTGGTAAAAGGGTTAAATCTTGCTGCCAGGTAGTAAAAGGGTTAAATATTGCTGACAGGTGGTAAAAGGGTTAAATCTTGCTGCCAGGTGGTAAACAGGTTAAATCTTGCTGCCAGGTGGTAAACGGCTTAAATCTTTCTGCCAGGTAGTAAAGGGTTAAATCCTGCTGCCAGGTGGGAGAAGGGTTAAATCTTGCTGCCAGGTGGTAAACGGCTTAAATCTTGCTGCAAGGTGGTAAACAGGTTAAATCTTGCTGCCAGGTGAAAAAAAAGGGTTAAATCTTACTGCCAGGTGGAAAAAAGGGGTTAAATCTTGCTGCTAGGTGGTAAAAGGGTTAAATCTTGCTGCCAGGTGGTAAAAAGGAGTTAAATCTTGCTGCCAGTTGGAAAAAGGGTTAAATGTTACTGCCACGTGAAAAAAAGGGTTAAATCTTGCTGCCAGATGGTAAACGGCTTAAATCTTTCTGCCAGGTAGTTAACAGGTTAAATTTTGCTGCCAGGTGGTAAAAGGGTTAAATCTTGCTGCCAGGTGGTAAACGGATTAAATATTGCTGCCATGTGGTAAATGGCTTAAATCTTGCTGCCAGGTAAAAAAAAGGGGTAAATCTTGCTGCCAGGTGGTAAAAGGGTTAAATCTTGCTGCCAGGTAGTAAAAGGGTTAAATATTGCTGACAGATGGTAAAAGGGTTAAATCTTGCTGCCAGGTGGTAAACAGGTTAAATCTTGCTGCCAGGTGGTAAACGGCTTAAATCTTGCTGCCAGGTAGTAAAGGGTTAAATCCTGCTGCCAGGTGGGAAAAGGGTTAAATCTTGCTGCAAGGTGGTAATCGGGTTAAATCTTGCTGCCATGTGGAAAAAAGGGGATAAGTCTTGCTGCCATGTGGTAAAAGGGTTAAATCTTGCTGCCAGGTGAAAAAAATGGTTAAATCTTGCTGTCAGATGGAAAAAAGGGGTTAAATCTTGCTGCTAGTTTGTAAAAGGGTTAAATCTTGCTGCCAGGTGGTAAAAAGGGGTTAAATCTTGCTGTCAGGTGTTAAAACGGTTAAATCTTGCTGCCACGTTTAAAAAAGGGTTAAATCTTGCTGCCAGGTGGAAAAAAGCGGTTAAATCTTGCTGCCAGGTGGTAAAAGGGTTAAATCTTGCTGCCAGGTGGAAAAAAGGGGTTAAATCTTGCTGCCAGGTGGTAAAAGGGCTAAATCTTGCTGCCACGTAATAAAAAGGGTTAAATCTAGCTGCCAGGTGGAAAAAAGGGGTTAAATCTTGCTGCCAGGTGGTAAAAGGGATAAATCTTGCTGCCAGGTGGTAAACTGGTTAAATCTTGCTGCCAGGTAGTAAACGGGTTAAATCTTGCTGCCAGGTGGTAAAAGGGTTAAATCTTGCTGCCAGGTGGTAAACGGCTTAAATCTTGCTGCAAGGTGGTAAACAGGTTAAATCTTGCTGCCAGGTGAAAAAAAAGGGTTAAATCTTGCTGCCAGGTGGAAAAAAGGGGTTAAATCTTGCTGCTAGGTGGTAAAAGGGTTAAATCTTGCTGCCAGGTGGTAAAAAGGAGTTAAATCTTGCTGCCAGTTGGAAAAAGGGTTAAATCTTACTGCCACGTGAAAAAAAGGGTTAAATCTTGCTGCCAGATGGTAAACGGCTTAAATCTTTCTGCCAGGTAGTTAACAGGTTAAATTTTGCTGCCAGGTGGTAAAAGGGTTAAATCTTGCTGCCAGGTGGTAAACGGATTAAATATTGCTGCCATGTGGTAAATGGCTTAAATCTTGCTGCCAGGTAGAAAAAAGGGGTAAATCTTGCTGCCAGGTGGTAAAAGGGTTAAATCTTGCTGCCAGGTAGTAAAAGGGTTAAATATTGCTGACAGGTGGTAAAAGGGTTAAATCTTGCTGCCAGGTGGTAAACAGGTTAAATCTTGCTGCCAGGTGGTAAACGGCTTAAATCTTTCTGCCAGGTAGTAAAGGGTTAAATCCTGCTGCCAGGTGGGAGAAGGGTTAAATCTTGCTGCCAGGTGGTAAACGGCTTAAATCTTGCTGCAAGGTGGTAAACAGGTTAAATCTTGCTGCCAGGTGAAAAAAAAGGGTTAAATCTTACTGCCAGGTGGAAAAAAGGGGTTAAATCTTGCTGCTAGGTGGTAAAAGGGTTAAATCTTGCTGCCAGGTGGTAAACGGGTTAAATCTTGCTGCCAGGTGGTAAACAGCTTAAATCTTGCTGCCAGGTAGTTAACAGGTTAAATTTTGCTGCCAGGTGGTAAAAGGGTTAAATCTTGCTGCCAGGTGGTAAACGGATTAAATCTTGCTGCCATGTGGTAAATGGCTTAAATCTTGCTGCCAGGTAGAAAAAAGGGTTAAATCTTGCTGCCAGATAGTAAAAGGGTTAAATCTTGCTGCCAGGTGGTAAAAGGGTTAAATCTTGCTGCCAGTTGGTAAACGGGTTAAATTTAGCTGCCAGCTAGAAAAATGGGCTAAATCTTGCTGCCAGTTGGTAAACGGCTTAAATTTTGCTGCCATGTAGAAAAAAGGGTTAAATCTTGCTGCCAGGTGGAAAAAAAAGGATTAAATCTTACTGCCAGGCGGAAAGTGGGTTAAATCTTGCTGCCAGGTGGTAAACGGGTTAAATATTGCTGTCAGGTGTAAAAAGGCGGTTACATCTTGCTGCCAGCTGGAAAAAAAAGGATTAATTCTTGCTGCCAGGTGGTAAATGGGTTAAATCTTTCTGCCAGGTAGTTAACAGGTTAAATTTTGCTGCCAGGTGGTAAAAGGGTTAAATCTTGCTGCCAGGTGGTAAACGGATTAAATATTGCTGCCATGTGGTAAATGGCTTAAATCTTGCTGCCAGGTAGTAAAAGGGTTAAATATTGCTGACAGGTGGTAAAAGGGTTAAATCTTGCTGCCAGGTGGTAAACAGGTTAAATCTTGCTGCCAGGTGGTAAACGGCTTAAATCTTTCTGCCAGGTAGTAAAGGGTTAAATCCTGCTGCCAGGTGGGAGAAGGGTTAAATCTTGCTGCCAGGTGGTAAACGGCTTAAATCTTGCTGCAAGGTGGTAAACAGGTTAAATCTTGCTGCCAGGTGAAAAAAAAGGGTTAAATCTTACTGCCAGGTGGAAAAAAGGGGTTAAATCTTGCTGCTAGGTGGTAAAAGGGTTAAATCTTGCTGCCAGGTGGTAAAAAGGAGTTAAATCTTGCTGCCAGTTGGAAAAAGGGTTAAATGTTACTGCCACGTGAAAAAAAGGGTTAAATCTTGCTGCCAGATGGTAAACGGCTTAAATCTTTCTGCCAGGTAGTTAACAGGTTAAATTTTGCTGCCAGGTGGTAAAAGGGTTAAATCTTGCTGCCAGGTGGTAAACGGATTAAATATTGCTGCCATGTGGTAAATGGCTTAAATCTTGCTGCCAGGTAAAAAAAAGGGGTAAATCTTGCTGCCAGGTGGTAAAAGGGTTAAATCTTGCTGCCAGGTAGTAAAAGGGTTAAATATTGCTGACAGATGGTAAAAGGGTTAAATCTTGCTGCCAGGTGGTAAACAGGTTAAATCTTGCTGCCAGGTGGTAAACGGCTTAAATCTTGCTGCCAGGTAGTAAAGGGTTAAATCCTGCTGCCAGGTGGGAAAAGGGTTAAATCTTGCTGCAAGGTGGTAATCGGGTTAAATCTTGCTGCCATGTGGAAAAAAGGGGATAAGTCTTGCTGCCATGTGGTAAAAGGGTTAAATCTTGCTGCCAGGTGAAAAAAATGGTTAAATCTTGCTGTCAGATGGAAAAAAGGGGTTAAATCTTGCTGCTAGTTTGTAAAAGGGTTAAATCTTGCTGCCAGGTGGTAAAAAGGGGTTAAATCTTGCTGTCAGGTGTTAAAACGGTTAAATCTTGCTGCCACGTTTAAAAAAGGGTTAAATCTTGCTGCCAGGTGGAAAAAAGCGGTTAAATCTTGCTGCCAGGTGGTAAAAGGGTTAAATCTTGCTGCCAGGTGGAAAAAAGGGGTTAAATCTTGCTGCCAGGTGGTAAAAGGGCTAAATCTTGCTGCCACGTAATAAAAAGGGTTAAATCTAGCTGCCAGGTGGAAAAAAGGGGTTAAATCTTGCTGCCAGGTGGTAAAAGGGATAAATCTTGCTGCCAGGTGGTAAACTGGTTAAATCTTGCTGCCAGGTAGTAAACGGGTTAAATCTTGCTGCCAGGTGGTAAAAGGGTTAAATCTTGCTGCCAGGTGGTAAACGGGTTAAATCTTGCTGCCAGGTGGTAAACAGCTTAAATCTTGCTGCCAGGTAGTTAACAGGTTAAATTTTGCTGCCAGGTGGTAAAAGGGTTAAATCTTGCTGCCAGGTGGTAAACGGATTAAATCTTGCTGCCATGTGGTAAATGGCTTAAATCTTGCTGCCAGGTAGAAAAAAGGGTTAAATCTTGCTGCCAGGTAGTAAAAGGGTTAAATCTTGCTGCCAGGTGGTAAAAGGGTTAAATCTTGCTGCCAGTTGGTAAACGGGTTAAATTTAGCTGCCAGCTAGAAAAATGGGCTAAATCTTGCTGCCAGTTGGTAAACGGCTTAAATTTTGCTGCCATGTAGAAAAAAGGGTTAAATCTTGCTGCCAGGTGGAAAAAAAAGGATTAAATCTTACTGCCAGGCGGAAAGTGGGTTAAATCTTGCTGCCAGGTGGTAAACGGGTTAAATATTGCTGTCAGGTGTAAAAAGGCGGTTACATCTTGCTGCCAGCTGGAAAAAAAAGGATTAATTCTTGCTGCCAGGTGGTAAATGGGTTAAATCTTTCTGCCAGGTAGTTAACAGGTTAAATTTTGCTGCCAGGTGGTAAAAGGGTTAAATCTTGCTGCCAGGTGGTAAACGGATTAAATATTGCTGCCATGTGGTAAATGGCTTAAATCTTGCTGCCAGGTAGTAAAAGGGTTAAATATTGCTGACAGGTGGTAAAAGGGTTAAATCTTGCTGCCAGGTGGTAAACAGGTTAAATCTTGCTGCCAGGTGGTAAACGGCTTAAATCTTTCTGCCAGGTAGTAAAGGGTTAAATCCTGCTGCCAGGTGGGAGAAGGGTTAAATCTTGCTGCCAGGTGGTAAACGGCTTAAATCTTGCTGCAAGGTGGTAAACAGGTTAAATCTTGCTGCCAGGTGAAAAAAAAGGGTTAAATCTTACTGCCAGGTGGAAAAAAGGGGTTAAATCTTGCTGCTAGGTGGTAAAAGGGTTAAATCTTGCTGCCAGGTGGTAAAAAGGAGTTAAATCTTGCTGCCAGTTGGAAAAAGGGTTAAATGTTACTGCCACGTGAAAAAAAGGGTTAAATCTTGCTGCCAGATGGTAAACGGCTTAAATCTTTCTGCCAGGTAGTTAACAGGTTAAATTTTGCTGCCAGGTGGTAAAAGGGTTAAATCTTGCTGCCAGGTGGTAAACGGATTAAATATTGCTGCCATGTGGTAAATGGCTTAAATCTTGCTGCCAGGTAAAAAAAAGGGGTAAATCTTGCTGCCAGGTGGTAAAAGGGTTAAATCTTGCTGCCAGGTAGTAAAAGGGTTAAATATTGCTGACAGATGGTAAAAGGGTTAAATCTTGCTGCCAGGTGGTAAACAGGTTAAATCTTGCTGCCAGGTGGTAAACGGCTTAAATCTTGCTGCCAGGTAGTAAAGGGTTAAATCCTGCTGCCAGGTGGGAAAAGGGTTAAATCTTGCTGCAAGGTGGTAATCGGGTTAAATCTTGCTGCCATGTGGAAAAAAGGGGATAAGTCTTGCTGCCATGTGGTAAAAGGGTTAAATCTTGCTGCCAGGTGAAAAAAATGGTTAAATCTTGCTGTCAGATGGAAAAAAGGGGTTAAATCTTGCTGCTAGTTTGTAAAAGGGTTAAATCTTGCTGCCAGGTTGTAAAAAGGGGTTAAATCTTGCTGTCAGGTGTTAAAACGGTTAAATCTTGCTGCCACGTTTAAAAAAGGGTTAAATCTTGCTGCCAGGTGGAAAAAAGCGGTTAAATCTTGCTGCCAGGTGGTAAAAGGGTTAAATCTTGCTGCCAGGTGGAAAAAAGGGGTTAAATCTTGCTGCCAGGTGGTAAAAGGGCTAAATCTTGCTGCCACGTAATAAAAAGGGTTAAATCTAGCTGCCAGGTGGAAAAAAGGGGTTAAATCTTGCTGCCAGGTGGTAAAAGGGATAAATCTTGCTGCCAGGTGGTAAACTGGTTAAATCTTGCTGCCAGGTAGTAAACGGGTTAAATCTTGCTGCCAGGTGGTAAAAGGGTTAAATCTTGCTGCCAGGTGGTAAACGGGTTAAATCTTGCTGCCAGGTGGTAAACAGCTTAAATCTTGCTGCCAGGTAGTTAACAGGTTAAATTTTGCTGCCAGGTGGTAAAAGGGTTAAATCTTGCTGCCAGGTGGTAAACGGATTAAATCTTGCTGCCATGTGGTAAATGGCTTAAATCTTGCTGCCAGGTAGAAAAAAGGGTTACATCTTGCTGCCAGGTAGTAAAAGGGTTAAATCTTGCTGCCAGGTGGTAAAAGGGTTAAATCTTGCTGCCAGTTGGTAAACGGGTTAAATTTAGCTGCCAGCTAGAAAAATGGGCTAAATCTTGCTGCCAGTTGGTAAACGGCTTAAATTTTGCTGCCATGTAGAAAAAAGGGTTAAATCTTGCTGCCAGGTGGAAAAAAAAGGATTAAATCTTACTGCCAGGCGGAAAGTGGGTTAAATCTTGCTGCCAGGTGGTAAACGGGTTAAATATTGCTGTCAGGTGTAAAAAGGCGGTTACATCTTGCTGCCAGCTGGAAAAAAAAGGATTAATTCTTGCTGCCTGGTGGTAAAAGGGTTAAATCTTGCTGCCAGGTGGTAAACAGGTTAAATCTTGCTGCCAGGTGGTAAACGGCTTAAATCTTGCTGCCAGGTAGTAAAGGGTTAAATCCTGCTGCCAGGTGGGAGAAGGGTTAAATCTTGCTGCCAGGTGGTAAACGGCTTAAATCTTGCTGCAAGGTGGTAAACAGGTTAAATCTTGCTGCCAGGTGAAAAAAAAGGGTTAAATCTTGCTGCCAGGTGGAAAAAAGGGGTTAAATCTTGCTGCTAGGTGGTAAAAGGGTTAAATCTTGCTGCCAGGTGGTAAACAGGTTAAATCTTGCTGCCAGGTGAAAAAAAAGGGTTAAATCTTACTGCCAGGTGGAAAAAAGGGGTTAAATCTTGCTGCTAGGTGGTAAAAGGGTTAAATCTTGCTGCCAGGTGGTAAACGGGTTAAATCTTGCTGCCAGGTGGTAAACAGCTTAAATCTTGCTGCCAGGTAGTTAACAGGTTAAATTTTGCTGCCAGGTGGTAAAAGGGTTAAATCTTGCTGCCAGGTGGTAAACGGATTAAATCTTGCTGCCATGTGGTAAATGGCTTAAATCTTGCTGCCAGGTAGAAAAAAGGGTTAAATCTTGCTGCCAGATAGTAAAAGGGTTAAATCTTGCTGCCAGGTGGTAAAAGGGTTAAATCTTGCTGCCAGTTGGTAAACGGGTTAAATTTAGCTGCCAGCTAGAAAAATGGGCTAAATCTTGCTGCCAGTTGGTAAACGGCTTAAATTTTGCTGCCATGTAGAAAAAAGGGTTAAATCTTGCTGCCAGGTGGAAAAAAAAGGATTAAATCTTACTGCCAGGCGGAAAGTGGGTTAAATCTTGCTGCCAGGTGGTAAACGGGTTAAATATTGCTGTCAGGTGTAAAAAGGCGGTTACATCTTGCTGCCAGCTGGAAAAAAAAGGATTAATTCTTGCTGCCAGGTGGTAAATGGGTTAAATCTTTCTGCCAGGTAGTTAACAGGTTAAATTTTGCTGCCAGGTGGTAAAAGGGTTAAATCTTGCTGCCAGGTGGTAAACGGATTAAATATTGCTGCCATGTGGTAAATGGCTTAAATCTTGCTGCCAGGTAGTAAAAGGGTTAAATATTGCTGACAGGTGGTAAAAGGGTTAAATCTTGCTGCCAGGTGGTAAACAGGTTAAATCTTGCTGCCAGGTGGTAAACGGCTTAAATCTTTCTGCCAGGTAGTAAAGGGTTAAATCCTGCTGCCAGGTGGGAGAAGGGTTAAATCTTGCTGCCAGGTGGTAAACGGCTTAAATCTTGCTGCAAGGTGGTAAACAGGTTAAATCTTGCTGCCAGGTGAAAAAAAAGGGTTAAATCTTACTGCCAGGTGGAAAAAAGGGGTTAAATCTTGCTGCTAGGTGGTAAAAGGGTTAAATCTTGCTGCCAGGTGGTAAAAAGGAGTTAAATCTTGCTGCCAGTTGGAAAAAGGGTTAAATGTTACTGCCACGTGAAAAAAAGGGTTAAATCTTGCTGCCAGATGGTAAACGGCTTAAATCTTTCTGCCAGGTAGTTAACAGGTTAAATTTTGCTGCCAGGTGGTAAAAGGGTTAAATCTTGCTGCCAGGTGGTAAACGGATTAAATATTGCTGCCATGTGGTAAATGGCTTAAATCTTGCTGCCAGGTAAAAAAAAGGGGTAAATCTTGCTGCCAGGTGGTAAAAGGGTTAAATCTTGCTGCCAGGTAGTAAAAGGGTTAAATATTGCTGACAGATGGTAAAAGGGTTAAATCTTGCTGCCAGGTGGTAAACAGGTTAAATCTTGCTGCCAGGTGGTAAACGGCTTAAATCTTGCTGCCAGGTAGTAAAGGGTTAAATCCTGCTGCCAGGTGGGAAAAGGGTTAAATCTTGCTGCAAGGTGGTAATCGGGTTAAATCTTGCTGCCATGTGGAAAAAAGGGGATAAGTCTTGCTGCCATGTGGTAAAAGGGTTAAATCTTGCTGCCAGGTGAAAAAAATGGTTAAATCTTGCTGTCAGATGGAAAAAAGGGGTTAAATCTTGCTGCTAGTTTGTAAAAGGGTTAAATCTTGCTGCCAGGTGGTAAAAAGGGGTTAAATCTTGCTGTCAGGTGTTAAAACGGTTAAATCTTGCTGCCACGTTTAAAAAAGGGTTAAATCTTGCTGCCAGGTGGAAAAAAGCGGTTAAATCTTGCTGCCAGGTGGTAAAAGGGTTAAATCTTGCTGCCAGGTGGAAAAAAGGGGTTAAATCTTGCTGCCAGGTGGTAAAAGGGCTAAATCTTGCTGCCACGTAATAAAAAGGGTTAAATCTAGCTGCCAGGTGGAAAAAAGGGGTTAAATCTTGCTGCCAGGTGGTAAAAGGGATAAATCTTGCTGCCAGGTGGTAAACTGGTTAAATCTTGCTGCCAGGTAGTAAACGGGTTAAATCTTGCTGCCAGGTGGTAAAAGGGTTAAATCTTGCTGCCAGGTGGTAAACGGGTTAAATCTTGCTGCCAGGTGGTAAACAGCTTAAATCTTGCTGCCAGGTAGTTAACAGGTTAAATTTTGCTGCCAGGTGGTAAAAGGGTTAAATCTTGCTGCCAGGTGGTAAACGGATTAAATCTTGCTGCCATGTGGTAAATGGCTTAAATCTTGCTGCCAGGTAGAAAAAAGGGTTAAATCTTGCTGCCAGGTAGTAAAAGGGTTAAATCTTGCTGCCAGGTGGTAAAAGGGTTAAATCTTGCTGCCAGTTGGTAAACGGGTTAAATTTAGCTGCCAGCTAGAAAAATGGGCTAAATCTTGCTGCCAGTTGGTAAACGGCTTAAATTTTGCTGCCATGTAGAAAAAAGGGTTAAATCTTGCTGCCAGGTGGAAAAAAAAGGATTAAATCTTACTGCCAGGCGGAAAGTGGGTTAAATCTTGCTGCCAGGTGGTAAACGGGTTAAATATTGCTGTCAGGTGTAAAAAGGCGGTTACATCTTGCTGCCAGCTGGAAAAAAAAGGATTAATTCTTGCTGCCAGGTGGTAAATGGGTTAAATCTTTCTGCCAGGTAGTTAACAGGTTAAATTTTGCTGCCAGGTGGTAAAAGGGTTAAATCTTGCTGCCAGGTGGTAAACGGATTAAATATTGCTGCCATGTGGTAAATGGCTTAAATCTTGCTGCCAGGTAGTAAAAGGGTTAAATATTGCTGACAGGTGGTAAAAGGGTTAAATCTTGCTGCCAGGTGGTAAACAGGTTAAATCTTGCTGCCAGGTGGTAAACGGCTTAAATCTTTCTGCCAGGTAGTAAAGGGTTAAATCCTGCTGCCAGGTGGGAGAAGGGTTAAATCTTGCTGCCAGGTGGTAAACGGCTTAAATCTTGCTGCAAGGTGGTAAACAGGTTAAATCTTGCTGCCAGGTGAAAAAAAAGGGTTAAATCTTACTGCCAGGTGGAAAAAAGGGGTTAAATCTTGCTGCTAGGTGGTAAAAGGGTTAAATCTTGCTGCCAGGTGGTAAAAAGGAGTTAAATCTTGCTGCCAGTTGGAAAAAGGGTTAAATGTTACTGCCACGTGAAAAAAAGGGTTAAATCTTGCTGCCAGATGGTAAACGGCTTAAATCTTTCTGCCAGGTAGTTAACAGGTTAAATTTTGCTGCCAGGTGGTAAAAGGGTTAAATCTTGCTGCCAGGTGGTAAACGGATTAAATATTGCTGCCATGTGGTAAATGGCTTAAATCTTGCTGCCAGGTAAAAAAAAGGGGTAAATCTTGCTGCCAGGTGGTAAAAGGGTTAAATCTTGCTGCCAGGTAGTAAAAGGGTTAAATATTGCTGACAGATGGTAAAAGGGTTAAATCTTGCTGCCAGGTGGTAAACAGGTTAAATCTTGCTGCCAGGTGGTAAACGGCTTAAATCTTGCTGCCAGGTAGTAAAGGGTTAAATCCTGCTGCCAGGTGGGAAAAGGGTTAAATCTTGCTGCAAGGTGGTAATCGGGTTAAATCTTGCTGCCATGTGGAAAAAAGGGGATAAGTCTTGCTGCCATGTGGTAAAAGGGTTAAATCTTGCTGCCAGGTGAAAAAAATGGTTAAATCTTGCTGTCAGATGGAAAAAAGGGGTTAAATCTTGCTGCTAGTTTGTAAAAGGGTTAAATCTTGCTGCCAGGTTGTAAAAAGGGGTTAAATCTTGCTGTCAGGTGTTAAAACGGTTAAATCTTGCTGCCACGTTTAAAAAAGGGTTAAATCTTGCTGCCAGGTGGAAAAAAGCGGTTAAATCTTGCTGCCAGGTGGTAAAAGGGTTAAATCTTGCTGCCAGGTGGAAAAAAGGGGTTAAATCTTGCTGCCAGGTGGTAAAAGGGCTAAATCTTGCTGCCACGTAATAAAAAGGGTTAAATCTAGCTGCCAGGTGGAAAAAAGGGGTTAAATCTTGCTGCCAGGTGGTAAAAGGGATAAATCTTGCTGCCAGGTGGTAAACTGGTTAAATCTTGCTGCCAGGTAGTAAACGGGTTAAATCTTGCTGCCAGGTGGTAAAAGGGTTAAATCTTGCTGCCAGGTGGTAAACGGGTTAAATCTTGCTGCCAGGTGGTAAACAGCTTAAATCTTGCTGCCAGGTAGTTAACAGGTTAAATTTTGCTGCCAGGTGGTAAAAGGGTTAAATCTTGCTGCCAGGTGGTAAACGGATTAAATCTTGCTGCCATGTGGTAAATGGCTTAAATCTTGCTGCCAGGTAGAAAAAAGGGTTACATCTTGCTGCCAGGTAGTAAAAGGGTTAAATCTTGCTGCCAGGTGGTAAAAGGGTTAAATCTTGCTGCCAGTTGGTAAACGGGTTAAATTTAGCTGCCAGCTAGAAAAATGGGCTAAATCTTGCTGCCAGTTGGTAAACGGCTTAAATTTTGCTGCCATGTAGAAAAAAGGGTTAAATCTTGCTGCCAGGTGGAAAAAAAAGGATTAAATCTTACTGCCAGGCGGAAAGTGGGTTAAATCTTGCTGCCAGGTGGTAAACGGGTTAAATATTGCTGTCAGGTGTAAAAAGGCGGTTACATCTTGCTGCCAGCTGGAAAAAAAAGGATTAATTCTTGCTGCCTGGTGGTAAAAGGGTTAAATCTTGCTGCCAGGTGGTAAACAGGTTAAATCTTGCTGCCAGGTGGTAAACGGCTTAAATCTTGCTGCCAGGTAGTAAAGGGTTAAATCCTGCTGCCAGGTGGGAGAAGGGTTAAATCTTGCTGCCAGGTGGTAAACGGCTTAAATCTTGCTGCAAGGTGGTAAACAGGTTAAATCTTGCTGCCAGGTGAAAAAAAAGGGTTAAATCTTGCTGCCAGGTGGAAAAAAGGGGTTAAATCTTGCTGCTAGGTGGTAAAAGGGTTAAATCTTGCTGCCAGGTGGTAAAAAGGAGTTAAATCTTGCTGCCAGTTGGAAAAAGGGTTAAATCTTACTGCCACGTGAAAAAAAGGGTTAAATCTTGCTGCCAGATGGTAAACGGCTTAAATCTTTCTGCCAGGTAGTTAACAGGTTAAATTTTGCTGCCAGGTGGTAAAAGGGTTAAATCTTGCTGCCAGGTGGTAAACGGATTAAATATTGCTGCCATGTGGTAAATGGCTTAAATCTTGCTGCCAGGTAGAAAAAAGGGGTAAATCTTGCTGCCAGGTGGTAAAAGGGTTAAATCTTGCTGCCAGGTAGTAAAAGGGTTAAATATTGCTGACAGGTGGTAAAAGGGTTAAATCTTGCTGCCAGGTGGTAAACAGGTTAAATCTTGCTGCCAGGTGGTAAACGGCTTAAATCTTTCTGCCAGGTAGTAAAGGGTTAAATCCTGCTGCCAGGTGGGAGAAGGGTTAAATCTTGCTGCCAGGTGGTAAACGGCTTAAATCTTGCTGCAAGGTGGTAAACAGGTTAAATCTTGCTGCCAGGTGAAAAAAAAGGGTTAAATCTTACTGCCAGGTGGAAAAAAGGGGTTAAATCTTGCTGCTAGGTGGTAAAAGGGTTAAATCTTGCTGCCAGGTGGTAAACGGGTTAAATCTTGCTGCCAGGTGGTAAACAGCTTAAATCTTGCTGCCAGGTAGTTAACAGGTTAAATTTTGCTGCCAGGTGGTAAAAGGGTTAAATCTTGCTGCCAGGTGGTAAACGGATTAAATCTTGCTGCCATGTGGTAAATGGCTTAAATCTTGCTGCCAGGTAGAAAAAAGGGTTAAATCTTGCTGCCAGATAGTAAAAGGGTTAAATTTTGCTGCCAGGTGGTAAAAGGGTTAAATCTTGCTGCCAGGTGGTAAACGGATTAAATATTGCTGCCATGTGGTAAATGGCTTAAATCTTGCTGCCAGGTAGTAAAAGGGTTAAATATTGCTGACAGGTGGTAAAAGGGTTAAATCTTGCTGCCAGGTGGTAAACAGGTTAAATCTTGCTGCCAGGTGGTAAACGGCTTAAATCTTTCTGCCAGGTAGTAAAGGGTTAAATCCTGCTGCCAGGTGGGAGAAGGGTTAAATCTTGCTGCCAGGTGGTAAACGGCTTAAATCTTGCTGCAAGGTGGTAAACAGGTTAAATCTTGCTGCCAGGTGAAAAAAAAGGGTTAAATCTTACTGCCAGGTGGAAAAAAGGGGTTAAATCTTGCTGCTAGGTGGTAAAAGGGTTAAATCTTGCTGCCAGGTGGTAAAAAGGAGTTAAATCTTGCTGCCAGTTGGAAAAAGGGTTAAATGTTACTGCCACGTGAAAAAAAGGGTTAAATCTTGCTGCCAGATGGTAAACGGCTTAAATCTTTCTGCCAGGTAGTTAACAGGTTAAATTTTGCTGCCAGGTGGTAAAAGGGTTAAATCTTGCTGCCAGGTGGTAAACGGATTAAATATTGCTGCCATGTGGTAAATGGCTTAAATCTTGCTGCCAGGTAAAAAAAAGGGGTAAATCTTGCTGCCAGGTGGTAAAAGGGTTAAATCTTGCTGCCAGGTAGTAAAAGGGTTAAATATTGCTGACAGATGGTAAAAGGGTTAAATCTTGCTGCCAGGTGGTAAACAGGTTAAATCTTGCTGCCAGGTGGTAAACGGCTTAAATCTTGCTGCCAGGTAGTAAAGGGTTAAATCCTGCTGCCAGGTGGGAAAAGGGTTAAATCTTGCTGCAAGGTGGTAATCGGGTTAAATCTTGCTGCCATGTGGAAAAAAGGGGATAAGTCTTGCTGCCATGTGGTAAAAGGGTTAAATCTTGCTGCCAGGTGAAAAAAATGGTTAAATCTTGCTGTCAGATGGAAAAAAGGGGTTAAATCTTGCTGCTAGTTTGTAAAAGGGTTAAATCTTGCTGCCAGGTTGTAAAAAGGGGTTAAATCTTGCTGTCAGGTGTTAAAACGGTTAAATCTTGCTGCCACGTTTAAAAAAGGGTTAAATCTTGCTGCCAGGTGGAAAAAAGCGGTTAAATCTTGCTGCCAGGTGGTAAAAGGGTTAAATCTTGCTGCCAGGTGGAAAAAAGGGGTTAAATCTTGCTGCCAGGTGGTAAAAGGGCTAAATCTTGCTGCCACGTAATAAAAAGGGTTAAATCTAGCTGCCAGGTGGAAAAAAGGGGTTAAATCTTGCTGCCAGGTGGTAAAAGGGATAAATCTTGCTGCCAGGTGGTAAACTGGTTAAATCTTGCTGCCAGGTAGTAAACGGGTTAAATCTTGCTGCCAGGTGGTAAAAGGGTTAAATCTTGCTGCCAGGTGGTAAACGGGTTAAATCTTGCTGCCAGGTGGTAAACAGCTTAAATCTTGCTGCCAGGTAGTTAACAGGTTAAATTTTGCTGCCAGGTGGTAAAAGGGTTAAATCTTGCTGCCAGGTGGTAAACGGATTAAATCTTGCTGCCATGTGGTAAATGGCTTAAATCTTGCTGCCAGGTAGAAAAAAGGGTTACATCTTGCTGCCAGGTAGTAAAAGGGTTAAATCTTGCTGCCAGGTGGTAAAAGGGTTAAATCTTGCTGCCAGTTGGTAAACGGGTTAAATTTAGCTGCCAGCTAGAAAAATGGGCTAAATCTTGCTGCCAGTTGGTAAACGGCTTAAATTTTGCTGCCATGTAGAAAAAAGGGTTAAATCTTGCTGCCAGGTGGAAAAAAAAGGATTAAATCTTACTGCCAGGCGGAAAGTGGGTTAAATCTTGCTGCCAGGTGGTAAACGGGTTAAATATTGCTGTCAGGTGTAAAAAGGCGGTTACATCTTGCTGCCAGCTGGAAAAAAAAGGATTAATTCTTGCTGCCTGGTGGTAAAAGGGTTAAATCTTGCTGCCAGGTGGTAAACAGGTTAAATCTTGCTGCCAGGTGGTAAACGGCTTAAATCTTGCTGCCAGGTAGTAAAGGGTTAAATCCTGCTGCCAGGTGGGAGAAGGGTTAAATCTTGCTGCCAGGTGGTAAACGGCTTAAATCTTGCTGCAAGGTGGTAAACAGGTTAAATCTTGCTGCCAGGTGAAAAAAAAGGGTTAAATCTTGCTGCCAGGTGGAAAAAAGGGGTTAAATCTTGCTGCTAGGTGGTAAAAGGGTTAAATCTTGCTGCCAGGTGGTAAAAAGGAGTTAAATCTTGCTGCCAGTTGGAAAAAGGGTTAAATCTTACTGCCACGTGAAAAAAAGGGTTAAATCTTGCTGCCAGATGGTAAACGGCTTAAATCTTTCTGCCAGGTAGTTAACAGGTTAAATTTTGCTGCCAGGTGGTAAAAGGGTTAAATCTTGCTGCCAGGTGGTAAACGGATTAAATATTGCTGCCATGTGGTAAATGGCTTAAATCTTGCTGCCAGGTAGAAAAAAGGGGTAAATCTTGCTGCCAGGTGGTAAAAGGGTTAAATCTTGCTGCCAGGTAGTAAAAGGGTTAAATATTGCTGACAGGTGGTAAAAGGGTTAAATCTTGCTGCCAGGTGGTAAACAGGTTAAATCTTGCTGCCAGGTGGTAAACGGCTTAAATCTTTCTGCCAGGTAGTAAAGGGTTAAATCCTGCTGCCAGGTGGGAGAAGGGTTAAATCTTGCTGCCAGGTGGTAAACGGCTTAAATCTTGCTGCAAGGTGGTAAACAGGTTAAATCTTGCTGCCAGGTGAAAAAAAAGGGTTAAATCTTACTGCCAGGTGGAAAAAAGGGGTTAAATCTTGCTGCTAGGTGGTAAAAGGGTTAAATCTTGCTGCCAGGTGGTAAACGGGTTAAATCTTGCTGCCAGGTGGTAAACAGCTTAAATCTTGCTGCCAGGTAGTTAACAGGTTAAATTTTGCTGCCAGGTGGTAAAAGGGTTAAATCTTGCTGCCAGGTGGTAAACGGATTAAATCTTGCTGCCATGTGGTAAATGGCTTAAATCTTGCTGCCAGGTAGAAAAAAGGGTTAAATCTTGCTGCCAGATAGTAAAAGGGTTAAATTTTGCTGCCAGGTGGTAAAAGGGTTAAATCTTGCTGCCAGGTGGTAAACGGATTAAATATTGCTGCCATGTGGTAAATGGCTTAAATCTTGCTGCCAGGTAGTAAAAGGGTTAAATATTGCTGACAGGTGGTAAAAGGGTTAAATCTTGCTGCCAGGTGGTAAACAGGTTAAATCTTGCTGCCAGGTGGTAAACGGCTTAAATCTTTCTGCCAGGTAGTAAAGGGTTAAATCCTGCTCCCAGGTGGGAGAAGGGTTAAATCTTGCTGCCAGGTGGTAAACGGCTTAAATCTTGCTGCAAGGTGGTAAACAGGTTAAATCTTGCTGCCAGGTGAAAAAAAAGGGTTAAATCTTACTGCCAGGTGGAAAAAAGGGGTTAAATCTTGCTGCTAGGTGGTAAAAGGGTTAAATCTTGCTGCCAGGTGGTAAAAAGGAGTTAAATCTTGCTGCCAGTTGGAAAAAGGGTTAAATGTTACTGCCACGTGAAAAAAAGGGTTAAATCTTGCTGCCAGATGGTAAACGGCTTAAATCTTTCTGCCAGGTAGTTAACAGGTTAAATTTTGCTGCCAGGTGGTAAAAGGGTTAAATCTTGCTGCCAGGTGGTAAACGGATTAAATATTGCTGCCATGTGGTAAATGGCTTAAATCTTGCTGCCAGGTAAAAAAAAGGGGTAAATCTTGCTGCCAGGTGGTAAAAGGGTTAAATCTTGCTGCCAGGTAGTAAAAGGGTTAAATATTGCTGACAGATGGTAAAAGGGTTAAATCTTGCTGCCAGGTGGTAAACAGGTTAAATCTTGCTGCCAGGTGGTAAACGGCTTAAATCTTGCTGCCAGGTAGTAAAGGGTTAAATCCTGCTGCCAGGTGGGAAAAGGGTTAAATCTTGCTGCAAGGTGGTAATCGGGTTAAATCTTGCTGCCATGTGGAAAAAAGGGGATAAGTCTTGCTGCCATGTGGTAAAAGGGTTAAATCTTGCTGCCAGGTGAAAAAAATGGTTAAATCTTGCTGTCAGATGGAAAAAAGGGGTTAAATCTTGCTGCTAGTTTGTAAAAGGGTTAAATCTTGCTGCCAGGTGGTAAAAAGGGGTTAAATCTTGCTGTCAGGTGTTAAAACGGTTAAATCTTGCTGCCACGTTTAAAAAAGGGTTAAATCTTGCTGCCAGGTGGAAAAAAGCGGTTAAATCTTGCTGCCAGGTGGTAAAAGGGTTAAATCTTGCTGCCAGGTGGAAAAAAGGGGTTAAATCTTGCTGCCAGGTGGTAAAAGGGCTAAATCTTGCTGCCACGTAATAAAAAGGGTTAAATCTAGCTGCCAGGTGGAAAAAAGGGGTTAAATCTTGCTGCCAGGTGGTAAAAGGGATAAATCTTGCTGCCAGGTGGTAAACTGGTTAAATCTTGCTGCCAGGTAGTAAACGGGTTAAATCTTGCTGCCAGGTGGTAAAAGGGTTAAATCTTGCTGCCAGGTGGTAAACGGATTAAATCTTGCTGCCATGTGGTAAATGGCTTAAATCTTGCTGCCAGGTAGAAAAAAGGGTTAAATCTTGCTGCCAGGTAGTAAAAGGGTTAAATCTTGCTGCCAGGTGGTAAAAGGGTTAAATCTTGCTGCCAGTTGGTAAACGGGTTAAATTTAGCTGCCAGCTAGAAAAATGGGCTAAATCTTGCTGCCAGTTGGTAAACGGCTTAAATTTTGCTGCCATGTAGAAAAAAGGGTTAAATCTTGCTGCCAGGTGGAAAAAAAAGGATTAAATCTTACTGCCAGGCGGAAAGTGGGTTAAATCTTGCTGCCAGGTGGTAAACGGGTTAAATATTGCTGTCAGGTGTAAAAAGGCGGTTACATCTTGCTGCCAGCTGGAAAAAAAAGGATTAATTCTTGCTGCCAGGTGGTAAATGGGTTAAATCTTTCTGCCAGGTAGTTAACAGGTTAAATTTTGCTGCCAGGTGGTAAAAGGGTTAAATCTTGCTGCCAGGTGGTAAACGGATTAAATATTGCTGCCATGTGGTAAATGGCTTAAATCTTGCTGCCAGGTAGTAAAAGGGTTAAATATTGCTGACAGGTGGTAAAAGGGTTAAATCTTGCTGCCAGGTGGTAAACAGGTTAAATCTTGCTGCCAGGTGGTAAACGGCTTAAATCTTTCTGCCAGGTAGTAAAGGGTTAAATCCTGCTGCCAGGTGGGAGAAGGGTTAAATCTTGCTGCCAGGTGGTAAACGGCTTAAATCTTGCTGCAAGGTGGTAAACAGGTTAAATCTTGCTGCCAGGTGAAAAAAAAGGGTTAAATCTTACTGCCAGGTGGAAAAAAGGGGTTAAATCTTGCTGCTAGGTGGTAAAAGGGTTAAATCTTGCTGCCAGGTGGTAAAAAGGAGTTAAATCTTGCTGCCAGTTGGAAAAAGGGTTAAATGTTACTGCCACGTGAAAAAAAGGGTTAAATCTTGCTGCCAGATGGTAAACGGCTTAAATCTTTCTGCCAGGTAGTTAACAGGTTAAATTTTGCTGCCAGGTGGTAAAAGGGTTAAATCTTGCTGCCAGGTGGTAAACGGATTAAATATTGCTGCCATGTGGTAAATGGCTTAAATCTTGCTGCCAGGTAAAAAAAAGGGGTAAATCTTGCTGCCAGGTGGTAAAAGGGTTAAATCTTGCTGCCAGGTAGTAAAAGGGTTAAATATTGCTGACAGATGGTAAAAGGGTTAAATCTTGCTGCCAGGTGGTAAACAGGTTAAATCTTGCTGCCAGGTGGTAAACGGCTTAAATCTTGCTGCCAGGTAGTAAAGGGTTAAATCCTGCTGCCAGGTGGGAAAAGGGTTAAATCTTGCTGCAAGGTGGTAATCGGGTTAAATCTTGCTGCCATGTGGAAAAAAGGGGATAAGTCTTGCTGCCATGTGGTAAAAGGGTTAAATCTTGCTGCCAGGTGAAAAAAATGGTTAAATCTTGCTGTCAGATGGAAAAAAGGGGTTAAATCTTGCTGCTAGGTGGTAAAAGGGTTAAATCTTGCTGCCAGGTGGTAAACGGCTTAAATCTTGCTGCCAGGTAGTAAAGGGTTAAATCCTGCTGCCAGGTGGGAAAAGGGTTAAATCTTGCTGCAAGGTGGTAATCGGGTTAAATCTTGCTGCCATGTGGAAAAAAGGGGATAAGTCTTGCTGCCATGTGGTAAAAGGGTTAAATCTTGCTGCCAGGTGAAAAAAATGGTTAAATCTTGCTGTCAGATGGAAAAAAGGGGTTAAATCTTGCTGCTAGTTTGTAAAAGGGTTAAATCTTGCTGCCAGGTGGTAAAAAGGGGTTAAATCTTGCTGTCAGGTGTTAAAACGGTTAAATCTTGCTGCCACGTTTAAAAAAGGGTTAAATCTTGCTGCCAGGTGGAAAAAAGCGGTTAAATCTTGCTGCCAGGTGGTAAAAGGGTTAAATCTTGCTGCCAGGTGGAAAAAAGGGGTTAAATCTTGCTGCCAGGTGGTAAAAGGGCTAAATCTTGCTGCCACGTAATAAAAAGGGTTAAATCTAGCTGCCAGGTGGAAAAAAGGGGTTAAATCTTGCTGCCAGGTGGTAAAAGGGATAAATCTTGCTGCCAGGTGGTAAACTGGTTAAATCTTGCTGCCAGGTAGTAAACGGGTTAAATCTTGCTGCCAGGTGGTAAAAGGGTTAAATCTTGCTGCCAGGTGGTAAACGGATTAAATCTTGCTGCCATGTGGTAAATGGCTTAAATCTTGCTGCCAGGTAGAAAAAAGGGTTAAATCTTGCTGCCAGGTAGTAAAAGGGTTAAATCTTGCTGCCAGGTGGTAAAAGGGTTAAATCTTGCTGCCAGTTGGTAAACGGGTTAAATTTAGCTGCCAGCTAGAAAAATGGGCTAAATCTTGCTGCCAGTTGGTAAACGGCTTAAATTTTGCTGCCATGTAGAAAAAAGGGTTAAATCTTGCTGCCAGGTGGAAAAAAAAGGATTAAATCTTACTGCCAGGCGGAAAGTGGGTTAAATCTTGCTGCCAGGTGGTAAACGGGTTAAATATTGCTGTCAGGTGTAAAAAGGCGGTTACATCTTGCTGCCAGCTGGAAAAAAAAGGATTAATTCTTGCTGCCAGGTGGTAAATGGGTTAAATCTTTCTGCCAGGTAGTTAACAGGTTAAATTTTGCTGCCAGGTGGTAAAAGGGTTAAATCTTGCTGCCAGGTGGTAAACGGATTAAATATTGCTGCCATGTGGTAAATGGCTTAAATCTTGCTGCCAGGTAGTAAAAGGGTTAAATATTGCTGACAGGTGGTAAAAGGGTTAAATCTTGCTGCCAGGTGGTAAACAGGTTAAATCTTGCTGCCAGGTGGTAAACGGCTTAAATCTTTCTGCCAGGTAGTAAAGGGTTAAATCCTGCTGCCAGGTGGGAGAAGGGTTAAATCTTGCTGCCAGGTGGTAAACGGCTTAAATCTTGCTGCAAGGTGGTAAACAGGTTAAATCTTGCTGCCAGGTGAAAAAAAAGGGTTAAATCTTACTGCCAGGTGGAAAAAAGGGGTTAAATCTTGCTGCTAGGTGGTAAAAGGGTTAAATCTTGCTGCCAGGTGGTAAAAAGGAGTTAAATCTTGCTGCCAGTTGGAAAAAGGGTTAAATGTTACTGCCACGTGAAAAAAAGGGTTAAATCTTGCTGCCAGATGGTAAACGGCTTAAATCTTTCTGCCAGGTAGTTAACAGGTTAAATTTTGCTGCCAGGTGGTAAAAGGGTTAAATCTTGCTGCCAGGTGGTAAACGGATTAAATATTGCTGCCATGTGGTAAATGGCTTAAATCTTGCTGCCAGGTAAAAAAAAGGGGTAAATCTTGCTGCCAGGTGGTAAAAGGGTTAAATCTTGCTGCCAGGTAGTAAAAGGGTTAAATATTGCTGACAGATGGTAAAAGGGTTAAATCTTGCTGCCAGGTGGTAAACAGGTTAAATCTTGCTGCCAGGTGGTAAACGGCTTAAATCTTGCTGCCAGGTAGTAAAGGGTTAAATCCTGCTGCCAGGTGGGAAAAGGGTTAAATCTTGCTGCAAGGTGGTAATCGGGTTAAATCTTGCTGCCATGTGGAAAAAAGGGGATAAGTCTTGCTGCCATGTGGTAAAAGGGTTAAATCTTGCTGCCAGGTGAAAAAAATGGTTAAATCTTGCTGTCAGATGGAAAAAAGGGGTTAAATCTTGCTGCTAGGTGGTAAAAGGGTTAAATCTTGCTGCCAGGTGGTAAACGGCTTAAATCTTGCTGCCAGGTAGTAAAGGGTTAAATCCTGCTGCCAGGTGGGAAAAGGGTTAAATCTTGCTGCAAGGTGGTAATCGGGTTAAATCTTGCTGCCATGTGGAAAAAAGGGGATAAGTCTTGCTGCCATGTGGTAAAAGGGTTAAATCTTGCTGCCAGGTGAAAAAAATGGTTAAATCTTGCTGTCAGATGGAAAAAAGGGGTTAAATCTTGCTGCTAGTTTGTAAAAGGGTTAAATCTTGCTGCCAGGTGGTAAAAAGGGGTTAAATCTTGCTGTCAGGTGTTAAAACGGTTAAATCTTGCTGCCACGTTTAAAAAAGGGTTAAATCTTGCTGCCAGGTGGAAAAAAGCGGTTAAATCTTGCTGCCAGGTGGTAAAAGGGTTAAATCTTGCTGCCAGGTGGAAAAAAGGGGTTAAATCTTGCTGCCAGGTGGTAAAAGGGCTAAATCTTGCTGCCACGTAATAAAAAGGGTTAAATCTAGCTGCCAGGTGGAAAAAAGGGGTTAAATCTTGCTGCCAGGTGGTAAAAGGGATAAATCTTGCTGCCAGGTGGTAAACTGGTTAAATCTTGCTGCCAGGTAGTAAACGGGTTAAATCTTGCTGCCAGGTGGTAAAAGGGTTAAATCTTGCTGCCAGGTGGTAAACGGATTAAATCTTGCTGCCATGTGGTAAATGGCTTAAATCTTGCTGCCAGGTAGAAAAAAGGGTTAAATCTTGCTGCCAGGTAGTAAAAGGGTTAAATCTTGCTGCCAGGTGGTAAAAGGGTTAAATCTTGCTGCCAGTTGGTAAACGGGTTAAATTTAGCTGCCAGCTAGAAAAATGGGCTAAATCTTGCTGCCAGTTGGTAAACGGCTTAAATTTTGCTGCCATGTAGAAAAAAGGGTTAAATCTTGCTGCCAGGTGGAAAAAAAAGGATTAAATCTTACTGCCAGGCGGAAAGTGGGTTAAATCTTGCTGCCAGGTGGTAAACGGGTTAAATATTGCTGTCAGGTGTAAAAAGGCGGTTACATCTTGCTGCCAGCTGGAAAAAAAAGGATTAATTCTTGCTGCCAGGTGGTAAATGGGTTAAATCTTTCTGCCAGGTAGTTAACAGGTTAAATTTTGCTGCCAGGTGGTAAAAGGGTTAAATCTTGCTGCCAGGTGGTAAACGGATTAAATATTGCTGCCATGTGGTAAATGGCTTAAATCTTGCTGCCAGGTAGTAAAAGGGTTAAATATTGCTGACAGGTGGTAAAAGGGTTAAATCTTGCTGCCAGGTGGTAAACAGGTTAAATCTTGCTGCCAGGTGGTAAACGGCTTAAATCTTTCTGCCAGGTAGTAAAGGGTTAAATCCTGCTGCCAGGTGGGAGAAGGGTTAAATCTTGCTGCCAGGTGGTAAACGGCTTAAATCTTGCTGCAAGGTGGTAAACAGGTTAAATCTTGCTGCCAGGTGAAAAAAAAGGGTTAAATCTTACTGCCAGGTGGAAAAAAGGGGTTAAATCTTGCTGCTAGGTGGTAAAAGGGTTAAATCTTGCTGCCAGGTGGTAAAAAGGAGTTAAATCTTGCTGCCAGTTGGAAAAAGGGTTAAATGTTACTGCCACGTGAAAAAAAGGGTTAAATCTTGCTGCCAGATGGTAAACGGCTTAAATCTTTCTGCCAGGTAGTTAACAGGTTAAATTTTGCTGCCAGGTGGTAAAAGGGTTAAATCTTGCTGCCAGGTGGTAAACGGATTAAATATTGCTGCCATGTGGTAAATGGCTTAAATCTTGCTGCCAGGTAAAAAAAAGGGGTAAATCTTGCTGCCAGGTGGTAAAAGGGTTAAATCTTGCTGCCAGGTAGTAAAAGGGTTAAATATTGCTGACAGATGGTAAAAGGGTTAAATCTTGCTGCCAGGTGGTAAACAGGTTAAATCTTGCTGCCAGGTGGTAAACGGCTTAAATCTTGCTGCCAGGTAGTAAAGGGTTAAATCCTGCTGCCAGGTGGGAAAAGGGTTAAATCTTGCTGCAAGGTGGTAATCGGGTTAAATCTTGCTGCCATGTGGAAAAAAGGGGATAAGTCTTGCTGCCATGTGGTAAAAGGGTTAAATCTTGCTGCCAGGTGAAAAAAATGGTTAAATCTTGCTGTCAGATGGAAAAAAGGGGTTAAATCTTGCTGCTAGTTTGTAAAAGGGTTAAATCTTGCTGCCAGGTGGTAAAAAGGGGTTAAATCTTGCTGTCAGGTGTTAAAACGGTTAAATCTTGCTGCCACGTTTAAAAAAGGGTTAAATCTTGCTGCCAGGTGGAAAAAAGCGGTTAAATCTTGCTGCCAGGTGGTAAAAGGGTTAAATCTTGCTGCCAGGTGGAAAAAAGGGGTTAAATCTTGCTGCCAGGTGGTAAAAGGGCTAAATCTTGCTGCCAGGTGGAAAAAAGGGGTTAAATCTTGCTGCCAGGTGGTAAAAGGGCTAAATCTTGCTGCCACGTAATAAAAAGGGTTAAATCTAGCTGCCAGGTGGAAAAAAGGGGTTAAATCTTGCTGCCAGGTGGTAAAAGGGATAAATCTTGCTGCCAGGTGGTAAACTGGTTAAATCTTGCTGCCAGGTAGTAAACGGGTTAAATCTTGCTGCCAGGTGGTAAAAGGGTTAAATCTTGCTGCCAGGTGGTAAACGGATTAAATCTTGCTGCCATGTGGTAAATGGCTTAAATCTTGCTGCCAGGTAGAAAAAAGGTTTAAATCTTGCTGCCAGGTAGTAAAAGGGTTAAATCTTGCTGCCAGGTGGTAAAAGGGTTAAATCTTGCTGCCAGTTGGTAAACGGGTTAAATTTAGCTGCCAGCTAGAAAAATGGGCTAAATCTTGCTGCCAGTTGGTAAACGGCTTAAATTTTGCTGCCATGTAGAAAAAAGGGTTAAATCTTGCTGCCAGGTGGAAAAAAAAGGATTAAATCTTACTGCCAGGCGGAAAGTGGGTTAAATCTTGCTGCCAGGTGGTAAACGGGTTAAATATTGCTGTCAGGTGTAAAAAGGCGGTTACATCTTGCTGCCAGCTGGAAAAAAAAGGATTAATTCTTGCTGCCAGGTGGTAAATGGGTTAAATCTTTCTGCCAGGTAGTTAACAGGTTAAATTTTGCTGCCAGGTGGTAAAAGGGTTAAATCTTGCTGCCAGGTGGTAAACGGATTAAATATTGCTGCCATGTGGTAAATGGCTTAAATCTTGCTGCCAGGTAGTAAAAGGGTTAAATATTGCTGACAGGTGGTAAAAGGGTTAAATCTTGCTGCCAGGTGGTAAACAGGTTAAATCTTGCTGCCAGGTGGTAAACGGCTTAAATCTTTCTGCCAGGTAGTAAAGGGTTAAATCCTGCTGCCAGGTGGGAGAAGGGTTAAATCTTGCTGCCAGGTGGTAAACGGCTTAAATCTTGCTGCAAGGTGGTAAACAGGTTAAATCTTGCTGCCAGGTGAAAAAAAAGGGTTAAATCTTACTGCCAGGTGGAAAAAAGGGGTTAAATCTTGCTGCTAGGTGGTAAAAGGGTTAAATCTTGCTGCCAGGTGGTAAAAAGGAGTTAAATCTTGCTGCCAGTTGGAAAAAGGGTTAAATGTTACTGCCACGTGAAAAAAAGGGTTAAATCTTGCTGCCAGATGGTAAACGGCTTAAATCTTTCTGCCAGGTAGTTAACAGGTTAAATTTTGCTGCCAGGTGGTAAAAGGGTTAAATCTTGCTGCCAGGTGGTAAACGGATTAAATATTGCTGCCATGTGGTAAATGGCTTAAATCTTGCTGCCAGGTAAAAAAAAGGGGTAAATCTTGCTGCCAGGTGGTAAAAGGGTTAAATCTTGCTGCCAGGTAGTAAAAGGGTTAAATATTGCTGACAGATGGTAAAAGGGTTAAATCTTGCTGCCAGGTGGTAAACAGGTTAAATCTTGCTGCCAGGTGGTAAACGGCTTAAATCTTGCTGCCAGGTAGTAAAGGGTTAAATCCTGCTGCCAGGTGGGAAAAGGGTTAAATCTTGCTGCAAGGTGGTAATCGGGTTAAATCTTGCTGCCATGTGGAAAAAAGGGGATAAGTCTTGCTGCCATGTGGTAAAAGGGTTAAATCTTGCTGCCAGGTGAAAAAAATGGTTAAATCTTGCTGTCAGATGGAAAAAAGGGGTTAAATCTTGCTGCTAGTTTGTAAAAGGGTTAAATCTTGCTGCCAGGTGGTAAAAAGGGGTTAAATCTTGCTGTCAGGTGTTAAAACGGTTAAATCTTGCTGCCACGTTTAAAAAAGGGTTAAATCTTGCTGCCAGGTGGAAAAAAGCGGTTAAATCTTGCTGCCAGGTGGTAAAAGGGTTAAATCTTGCTGCCAGGTGGAAAAAAGGGGTTAAATCTTGCTGCCAGGTGGTAAAAGGGCTAAATCTTGCTGCCACGTAATAAAAAGGGTTAAATCTAGCTGCCAGGTGGAAAAAAGGGGTTAAATCTTGCTGCCAGGTGGTAAAAGGGATAAATCTTGCTGCCAGGTGGTAAACTGGTTAAATCTTGCTGCCAGGTAGTAAACGGGTTAAATCTTGCTGCCAGGTGGTAAAAGGGTTAAATCTTGCTGCCAGGTGGTAAACGGGTTAAATCTTGCTGCCAGGTGGTAAACAGCTTAAATCTTGCTGCCAGGTAGTTAACAGGTTAAATTTTGCTGCCAGGTGGTAAAAGGGTTAAATCTTGCTGCCAGGTGGTAAACGGATTAAATCTTGCTGCCATGTGGTAAATGGCTTAAATCTTGCTGCCAGGTAGAAAAAAGGGTTAAATCTTGCTGCCAGGTAGTAAAAGGGTTAAATCTTGCTGCCAGGTGGTAAAAGGGTTAAATCTTGCTGCCAGTTGGTAAACGGGTTAAATTTAGCTGCCAGCTAGAAAAATGGGCTAAATCTTGCTGCCAGTTGGTAAACGGCTTAAATTTTGCTGCCATGTAGAAAAAAGGGTTAAATCTTGCTGCCAGGTGGAAAAAAAAGGATTAAATCTTACTGCCAGGCGGAAAGTGGGTTAAATCTTGCTGCCAGGTGGTAAACGGGTTAAATATTGCTGTCAGGTGTAAAAAGGCGGTTACATCTTGCTGCCAGCTGGAAAAAAAAGGATTAATTCTTGCTGCCAGGTGGTAAATGGGTTAAATCTTTCTGCCAGGTAGTTAACAGGTTAAATTTTGCTGCCAGGTGGTAAAAGGGTTAAATCTTGCTGCCAGGTGGTAAACGGATTAAATATTGCTGCCATGTGGTAAATGGCTTAAATCTTGCTGCCAGGTAGTAAAAGGGTTAAATATTGCTGACAGGTGGTAAAAGGGTTAAATCTTGCTGCCAGGTGGTAAACAGGTTAAATCTTGCTGCCAGGTGGTAAACGGCTTAAATCTTTCTGCCAGGTAGTAAAGGGTTAAATCCTGCTGCCAGGTGGGAGAAGGGTTAAATCTTGCTGCCAGGTGGTAAACGGCTTAAATCTTGCTGCAAGGTGGTAAACAGGTTAAATCTTGCTGCCAGGTGAAAAAAAAGGGTTAAATCTTACTGCCAGGTGGAAAAAAGGGGTTAAATCTTGCTGCTAGGTGGTAAAAGGGTTAAATCTTGCTGCCAGGTGGTAAAAAGGAGTTAAATCTTGCTGCCAGTTGGAAAAAGGGTTAAATGTTACTGCCACGTGAAAAAAAGGGTTAAATCTTGCTGCCAGATGGTAAACGGCTTAAATCTTTCTGCCAGGTAGTTAACAGGTTAAATTTTGCTGCCAGGTGGTAAAAGGGTTAAATCTTGCTGCCAGGTGGTAAACGGATTAAATATTGCTGCCATGTGGTAAATGGCTTAAATCTTGCTGCCAGGTAAAAAAAAGGGGTAAATCTTGCTGCCAGGTGGTAAAAGGGTTAAATCTTGCTGCCAGGTAGTAAAAGGGTTAAATATTGCTGACAGATGGTAAAAGGGTTAAATCTTGCTGCCAGGTGGTAAACAGGTTAAATCTTGCTGCCAGGTGGTAAACGGCTTAAATCTTGCTGCCAGGTAGTAAAGGGTTAAATCCTGCTGCCAGGTGGGAAAAGGGTTAAATCTTGCTGCAAGGTGGTAATCGGGTTAAATCTTGCTGCCATGTGGAAAAAAGGGGATAAGTCTTGCTGCCATGTGGTAAAAGGGTTAAATCTTGCTGCCAGGTGAAAAAAATGGTTAAATCTTGCTGTCAGATGGAAAAAAGGGGTTAAATCTTGCTGCTAGTTTGTAAAAGGGTTAAATCTTGCTGCCAGGTGGTAAAAAGGGGTTAAATCTTGCTGTCAGGTGTTAAAACGGTTAAATCTTGCTGCCACGTTTAAAAAAGGGTTAAATCTTGCTGCCAGGTGGAAAAAAGCGGTTAAATCTTGCTGCCAGGTGGTAAAAGGGTTAAATCTTGCTGCCAGGTGGAAAAAAGGGGTTAAATCTTGCTGCCAGGTGGTAAAAGGGCTAAATCTTGCTGCCACGTAATAAAAAGGGTTAAATCTAGCTGCCAGGTGGAAAAAAGGGGTTAAATCTTGCTGCCAGGTGGTAAAAGGGATAAATCTTGCTGCCAGGTGGTAAACTGGTTAAATCTTGCTGCCAGGTAGTAAACGGGTTAAATCTTGCTGCCAGGTGGTAAAAGGGTTAAATCTTGCTGCCAGGTGGTAAACGGGTTAAATCTTGCTGCCAGGTGGTAAACAGCTTAAATCTTGCTGCCAGGTAGTTAACAGGTTAAATTTTGCTGCCAGGTGGTAAAAGGGTTAAATCTTGCTGCCAGGTGGTAAACGGATTAAATCTTGCTGCCATGTGGTAAATGGCTTAAATCTTGCTGCCAGGTAGAAAAAAGGGTTACATCTTGCTGCCAGGTAGTAAAAGGGTTAAATCTTGCTGCCAGGTGGTAAAAGGGTTAAATCTTGCTGCCAGTTGGTAAACGGGTTAAATTTAGCTGCCAGCTAGAAAAATGGGCTAAATCTTGCTGCCAGTTGGTAAACGGCTTAAATTTTGCTGCCATGTAGAAAAAAGGGTTAAATCTTGCTGCCAGGTGGAAAAAAAAGGATTAAATCTTACTGCCAGGCGGAAAGTGGGTTAAATCTTGCTGCCAGGTGGTAAACGGGTTAAATATTGCTGTCAGGTGTAAAAAGGCGGTTACATCTTGCTGCCAGCTGGAAAAAAAAGGATTAATTCTTGCTGCCTGGTGGTAAAAGGGTTAAATCTTGCTGCCAGGTGGTAAACAGGTTAAATCTTGCTGCCAGGTGGTAAACGGCTTAAATCTTGCTGCCAGGTAGTAAAGGGTTAAATCCTGCTGCCAGGTGGGAGAAGGGTTAAATCTTGCTGCCAGGTGGTAAACGGCTTAAATCTTGCTGCAAGGTGGTAAACAGGTTAAATCTTGCTGCCAGGTGAAAAAAAAGGGTTAAATCTTGCTGCCAGGTGGAAAAAAGGGGTTAAATCTTGCTGCTAGGTGGTAAAAGGGTTAAATCTTGCTGCCAGGTGGTAAAAAGGAGTTAAATCTTGCTGCCAGTTGGAAAAAGGGTTAAATCTTACTGCCACGTGAAAAAAAGGGTTAAATCTTGCTGCCAGATGGTAAACGGCTTAAATCTTTCTGCCAGGTAGTTAACAGGTTAAATTTTGCTGCCAGGTGGTAAAAGGGTTAAATCTTGCTGCCAGGTGGTAAACGGATTAAATATTGCTGCCATGTGGTAAATGGCTTAAATCTTGCTGCCAGGTAGAAAAAAGGGGTAAATCTTGCTGCCAGGTGGTAAAAGGGTTAAATCTTGCTGCCAGGTAGTAAAAGGGTTAAATATTGCTGACAGGTGGTAAAAGGGTTAAATCTTGCTGCCAGGTGGTAAACAGGTTAAATCTTGCTGCCAGGTGGTAAACGGCTTAAATCTTTCTGCCAGGTAGTAAAGGGTTAAATCCTGCTGCCAGGTGGGAGAAGGGTTAAATCTTGCTGCCAGGTGGTAAACGGCTTAAATCTTGCTGCAAGGTGGTAAACAGGTTAAATCTTGCTGCCAGGTGAAAAAAAAGGGTTAAATCTTACTGCCAGGTGGAAAAAAGGGGTTAAATCTTGCTGCTAGGTGGTAAAAGGGTTAAATCTTGCTGCCAGGTGGTAAAAAGGAGTTAAATCTTGCTGCCAGTTGGAAAAAGGGTTAAATGTTACTGCCACGTGAAAAAAAGGGTTAAATCTTGCTGCCAGATGGTAAACGGCTTAAATCTTTCTGCCAGGTAGTTAACAGGTTAAATTTTGCTGCCAGGTGGTAAAAGGGTTAAATCTTGCTGCCAGGTGGTAAACGGATTAAATATTGCTGCCATGTGGTAAATGGCTTAAATCTTGCTGCCAGGTAAAAAAAAGGGGTAAATCTTGCTGCCAGGTGGTAAAAGGGTTAAATCTTGCTGCCAGGTAGTAAAAGGGTTAAATATTGCTGACAGATGGTAAAAGGGTTAAATCTTGCTGCCAGGTGGTAAACAGGTTAAATCTTGCTGCCAGGTGGTAAACGGCTTAAATCTTGCTGCCAGGTAGTAAAGGGTTAAATCCTGCTGCCAGGTGGGAAAAGGGTTAAATCTTGCTGCAAGGTGGTAATCGGGTTAAATCTTGCTGCCATGTGGAAAAAAGGGGATAAGTCTTGCTGCCATGTGGTAAAAGGGTTAAATCTTGCTGCCAGGTGAAAAAAATGGTTAAATCTTGCTGTCAGATGGAAAAAAGGGGTTAAATCTTGCTGCTAGTTTGTAAAAGGGTTAAATCTTGCTGCCAGGTGGTAAAAAGGGGTTAAATCTTGCTGTCAGGTGTTAAAACGGTTAAATCTTGCTGCCACGTTTAAAAAAGGGTTAAATCTTGCTGCCAGGTGGAAAAAAGCGGTTAAATCTTGCTGCCAGGTGGTAAAAGGGTTAAATCTTGCTGCCAGGTGGAAAAAAGGGGTTAAATCTTGCTGCCAGGTGGTAAAAGGGCTAAATCTTGCTGCCACGTAATAAAAAGGGTTAAATCTAGCTGCCAGGTGGAAAAAAGGGGTTAAATCTTGCTGCCAGGTGGTAAAAGGGATAAATCTTGCTGCCAGGTGGTAAACTGGTTAAATCTTGCTGCCAGGTAGTAAACGGGTTAAATCTTGCTGCCAGGTGGTAAAAGGGTTAAATCTTGCTGCCAGGTGGTAAACGGCTTAAATCTTGCTGCAAGGTGGTAAACAGGTTAAATCTTGCTGCCAGGTGAAAAAAAAGGGTTAAATCTTGCTGCCAGGTGGAAAAAAGGGGTTAAATCTTGCTGCTAGGTGGTAAAAGGGTTAAATCTTGCTGCCAGGTGGTAAAAAGGAGTTAAATCTTGCTGCCAGTTGGAAAAAGGGTTAAATCTTACTGCCACGTGAAAAAAAGGGTTAAATCTTGCTGCCAGATGGTAAACGGCTTAAATCTTTCTGCCAGGTAGTTAACAGGTTAAATTTTGCTGCCAGGTGGTAAAAGGGTTAAATCTTGCTGCCAGGTGGTAAACGGATTAAATATTGCTGCCATGTGGTAAATGGCTTAAATCTTGCTGCCAGGTAGAAAAAAGGGGTAAATCTTGCTGCCAGGTGGTAAAAGGGTTAAATCTTGCTGCCAGGTAGTAAAAGGGTTAAATATTGCTGACAGGTGGTAAAAGGGTTAAATCTTGCTGCCAGGTGGTAAACAGGTTAAATCTTGCTGCCAGGTGGTAAACGGCTTAAATCTTTCTGCCAGGTAGTAAAGGGTTAAATCCTGCTGCCAGGTGGGAGAAGGGTTAAATCTTGCTGCCAGGTGGTAAACGGCTTAAATCTTGCTGCAAGGTGGTAAACAGGTTAAATCTTGCTGCCAGGTGAAAAAAAAGGGTTAAATCTTACTGCCAGGTGGAAAAAAGGGGTTAAATCTTGCTGCTAGGTGGTAAAAGGGTTAAATCTTGCTGCCAGGTGGTAAACGGGTTAAATCTTGCTGCCAGGTGGTAAACAGCTTAAATCTTGCTGCCAGGTAGTTAACAGGTTAAATTTTGCTGCCAGGTGGTAAAAGGGTTAAATCTTGCTGCCAGGTGGTAAACGGATTAAATCTTGCTGCCATGTGGTAAATGGCTTAAATCTTGCTGCCAGGTAGAAAAAAGGGTTAAATCTTGCTGCCAGATAGTAAAAGGGTTAAATCTTGCTGCCAGGTGGTAAAAGGGTTAAATCTTGCTGCCAGTTGGTAAACGGGTTAAATTTAGCTGCCAGCTAGAAAAATGGGCTAAATCTTGCTGCCAGTTGGTAAACGGCTTAAATTTTGCTGCCATGTAGAAAAAAGGGTTAAATCTTGCTGCCAGGTGGAAAAAAAAGGATTAAATCTTACTGCCAGGCGGAAAGTGGGTTAAATCTTGCTGCCAGGTGGTAAACGGGTTAAATATTGCTGTCAGGTGTAAAAAGGCGGTTACATCTTGCTGCCAGCTGGAAAAAAAAGGATTAATTCTTGCTGCCAGGTGGTAAATGGGTTAAATCTTTCTGCCAGGTAGTTAACAGGTTAAATTTTGCTGCCAGGTGGTAAAAGGGTTAAATCTTGCTGCCAGGTGGTAAACGGATTAAATATTGCTGCCATGTGGTAAATGGCTTAAATCTTGCTGCCAGGTAGTAAAAGGGTTAAATATTGCTGACAGGTGGTAAAAGGGTTAAATCTTGCTGCCAGGTGGTAAACAGGTTAAATCTTGCTGCCAGGTGGTAAACGGCTTAAATCTTTCTGCCAGGTAGTAAAGGGTTAAATCCTGCTGCCAGGTGGGAGAAGGGTTAAATCTTGCTGCCAGGTGGTAAACGGCTTAAATCTTGCTGCAAGGTGGTAAACAGGTTAAATCTTGCTGCCAGGTGAAAAAAAAGGGTTAAATCTTACTGCCAGGTGGAAAAAAGGGGTTAAATCTTGCTGCTAGGTGGTAAAAGGGTTAAATCTTGCTGCCAGGTGGTAAAAAGGAGTTAAATCTTGCTGCCAGTTGGAAAAAGGGTTAAATGTTACTGCCACGTGAAAAAAAGGGTTAAATCTTGCTGCCAGATGGTAAACGGCTTAAATCTTTCTGCCAGGTAGTTAACAGGTTAAATTTTGCTGCCAGGTGGTAAAAGGGTTAAATCTTGCTGCCAGGTGGTAAACGGATTAAATATTGCTGCCATGTGGTAAATGGCTTAAATCTTGCTGCCAGGTAAAAAAAAGGGGTAAATCTTGCTGCCAGGTGGTAAAAGGGTTAAATCTTGCTGCCAGGTAGTAAAAGGGTTAAATATTGCTGACAGATGGTAAAAGGGTTAAATCTTGCTGCCAGGTGGTAAACAGGTTAAATCTTGCTGCCAGGTGGTAAACGGCTTAAATCTTGCTGCCAGGTAGTAAAGGGTTAAATCCTGCTGCCAGGTGGGAAAAGGGTTAAATCTTGCTGCAAGGTGGTAATCGGGTTAAATCTTGCTGCCATGTGGAAAAAAGGGGATAAGTCTTGCTGCCATGTGGTAAAAGGGTTAAATCTTGCTGCCAGGTGAAAAAAATGGTTAAATCTTGCTGTCAGATGGAAAAAAGGGGTTAAATCTTGCTGCTAGTTTGTAAAAGGGTTAAATCTTGCTGCCAGGTGGTAAAAAGGGGTTAAATCTTGCTGTCAGGTGTTAAAACGGTTAAATCTTGCTGCCACGTTTAAAAAAGGGTTAAATCTTGCTGCCAGGTGGAAAAAAGCGGTTAAATCTTGCTGCCAGGTGGTAAAAGGGTTAAATCTTGCTGCCAGGTGGAAAAAAGGGGTTAAATCTTGCTGCCAGGTGGTAAAAGGGCTAAATCTTGCTGCCACGTAATAAAAAGGGTTAAATCTAGCTGCCAGGTGGAAAAAAGGGGTTAAATCTTGCTGCCAGGTGGTAAAAGGGATAAATCTTGCTGCCAGGTGGTAAACTGGTTAAATCTTGCTGCCAGGTAGTAAACGGGTTAAATCTTGCTGCCAGGTGGTAAAAGGGTTAAATCTTGCTGCCAGGTGGTAAACGGGTTAAATCTTGCTGCCAGGTGGTAAACAGCTTAAATCTTGCTGCCAGGTAGTTAACAGGTTAAATTTTGCTGCCAGGTGGTAAAAGGGTTAAATCTTGCTGCCAGGTGGTAAACGGATTAAATCTTGCTGCCATGTGGTAAATGGCTTAAATCTTGCTGCCAGGTAGAAAAAAGGGTTAAATCTTGCTGCCAGGTAGTAAAAGGGTTAAATCTTGCTGCCAGGTGGTAAAAGGGTTAAATCTTGCTGCCAGTTGGTAAACGGGTTAAATTTAGCTGCCAGCTAGAAAAATGGGCTAAATCTTGCTGCCAGTTGGTAAACGGCTTAAATTTTGCTGCCATGTAGAAAAAAGGGTTAAATCTTGCTGCCAGGTGGAAAAAAAAGGATTAAATCTTACTGCCAGGCGGAAAGTGGGTTAAATCTTGCTGCCAGGTGGTAAACGGGTTAAATATTGCTGTCAGGTGTAAAAAGGCGGTTACATCTTGCTGCCAGCTGGAAAAAAAAGGATTAATTCTTGCTGCCAGGTGGTAAATGGGTTAAATCTTTCTGCCAGGTAGTTAACAGGTTAAATTTTGCTGCCAGGTGGTAAAAGGGTTAAATCTTGCTGCCAGGTGGTAAACGGATTAAATATTGCTGCCATGTGGTAAATGGCTTAAATCTTGCTGCCAGGTAGTAAAAGGGTTAAATATTGCTGACAGGTGGTAAAAGGGTTAAATCTTGCTGCCAGGTGGTAAACAGGTTAAATCTTGCTGCCAGGTGGTAAACGGCTTAAATCTTTCTGCCAGGTAGTAAAGGGTTAAATCCTGCTGCCAGGTGGGAGAAGGGTTAAATCTTGCTGCCAGGTGGTAAACGGCTTAAATCTTGCTGCAAGGTGGTAAACAGGTTAAATCTTGCTGCCAGGTGAAAAAAAAGGGTTAAATCTTACTGCCAGGTGGAAAAAAGGGGTTAAATCTTGCTGCTAGGTGGTAAAAGGGTTAAATCTTGCTGCCAGGTGGTAAAAAGGAGTTAAATCTTGCTGCCAGTTGGAAAAAGGGTTAAATGTTACTGCCACGTGAAAAAAAGGGTTAAATCTTGCTGCCAGATGGTAAACGGCTTAAATCTTTCTGCCAGGTAGTTAACAGGTTAAATTTTGCTGCCAGGTGGTAAAAGGGTTAAATCTTGCTGCCAGGTGGTAAACGGATTAAATATTGCTGCCATGTGGTAAATGGCTTAAATCTTGCTGCCAGGTAAAAAAAAGGGGTAAATCTTGCTGCCAGGTGGTAAAAGGGTTAAATCTTGCTGCCAGGTAGTAAAAGGGTTAAATATTGCTGACAGATGGTAAAAGGGTTAAATCTTGCTGCCAGGTGGTAAACAGGTTAAATCTTGCTGCCAGGTGGTAAACGGCTTAAATCTTGCTGCCAGGTAGTAAAGGGTTAAATCCTGCTGCCAGGTGGGAAAAGGGTTAAATCTTGCTGCAAGGTGGTAATCGGGTTAAATCTTGCTGCCATGTGGAAAAAAGGGGATAAGTCTTGCTGCCATGTGGTAAAAGGGTTAAATCTTGCTGCCAGGTGAAAAAAATGGTTAAATCTTGCTGTCAGATGGAAAAAAGGGGTTAAATCTTGCTGCTAGTTTGTAAAAGGGTTAAATCTTGCTGCCAGGTTGTAAAAAGGGGTTAAATCTTGCTGTCAGGTGTTAAAACGGTTAAATCTTGCTGCCACGTTTAAAAAAGGGTTAAATCTTGCTGCCAGGTGGAAAAAAGCGGTTAAATCTTGCTGCCAGGTGGTAAAAGGGTTAAATCTTGCTGCCAGGTGGAAAAAAGGGGTTAAATCTTGCTGCCAGGTGGTAAAAGGGCTAAATCTTGCTGCCACGTAATAAAAAGGGTTAAATCTAGCTGCCAGGTGGAAAAAAGGGGTTAAATCTTGCTGCCAGGTGGTAAAAGGGATAAATCTTGCTGCCAGGTGGTAAACTGGTTAAATCTTGCTGCCAGGTAGTAAACGGGTTAAATCTTGCTGCCAGGTGGTAAAAGGGTTAAATCTTGCTGCCAGGTGGTAAACGGGTTAAATCTTGCTGCCAGGTGGTAAACAGCTTAAATCTTGCTGCCAGGTAGTTAACAGGTTAAATTTTGCTGCCAGGTGGTAAAAGGGTTAAATCTTGCTGCCAGGTGGTAAACGGATTAAATCTTGCTGCCATGTGGTAAATGGCTTAAATCTTGCTGCCAGGTAGAAAAAAGGGTTACATCTTGCTGCCAGGTAGTAAAAGGGTTAAATCTTGCTGCCAGGTGGTAAAAGGGTTAAATCTTGCTGCCAGTTGGTAAACGGGTTAAATTTAGCTGCCAGCTAGAAAAATGGGCTAAATCTTGCTGCCAGTTGGTAAACGGCTTAAATTTTGCTGCCATGTAGAAAAAAGGGTTAAATCTTGCTGCCAGGTGGAAAAAAAAGGATTAAATCTTACTGCCAGGCGGAAAGTGGGTTAAATCTTGCTGCCAGGTGGTAAACGGGTTAAATATTGCTGTCAGGTGTAAAAAGGCGGTTACATCTTGCTGCCAGCTGGAAAAAAAAGGATTAATTCTTGCTGCCTGGTGGTAAAAGGGTTAAATCTTGCTGCCAGGTGGTAAACAGGTTAAATCTTGCTGCCAGGTGGTAAACGGCTTAAATCTTGCTGCCAGGTAGTAAAGGGTTAAATCCTGCTGCCAGGTGGGAGAAGGGTTAAATCTTGCTGCCAGGTGGTAAACGGCTTAAATCTTGCTGCAAGGTGGTAAACAGGTTAAATCTTGCTGCCAGGTGAAAAAAAAGGGTTAAATCTTGCTGCCAGGTGGAAAAAAGGGGTTAAATCTTGCTGCTAGGTGGTAAAAGGGTTAAATCTTGCTGCCAGGTGGTAAAAAGGAGTTAAATCTTGCTGCCAGTTGGAAAAAGGGTTAAATCTTACTGCCACGTGAAAAAAAGGGTTAAATCTTGCTGCCAGATGGTAAACGGCTTAAATCTTTCTGCCAGGTAGTTAACAGGTTAAATTTTGCTGCCAGGTGGTAAAAGGGTTAAATCTTGCTGCCAGGTGGTAAACGGATTAAATATTGCTGCCATGTGGTAAATGGCTTAAATCTTGCTGCCAGGTAGAAAAAAGGGGTAAATCTTGCTGCCAGGTGGTAAAAGGGTTAAATCTTGCTGCCAGGTAGTAAAAGGGTTAAATATTGCTGACAGGTGGTAAAAGGGTTAAATCTTGCTGCCAGGTGGTAAACAGGTTAAATCTTGCTGCCAGGTGGTAAACGGCTTAAATCTTTCTGCCAGGTAGTAAAGGGTTAAATCCTGCTGCCAGGTGGGAGAAGGGTTAAATCTTGCTGCCAGGTGGTAAACGGCTTAAATCTTGCTGCAAGGTGGTAAACAGGTTAAATCTTGCTGCCAGGTGAAAAAAAAGGGTTAAATCTTACTGCCAGGTGGAAAAAAGGGGTTAAATCTTGCTGCTAGGTGGTAAAAGGGTTAAATCTTGCTGCCAGGTGGTAAACGGGTTAAATCTTGCTGCCAGGTGGTAAACAGCTTAAATCTTGCTGCCAGGTAGTTAACAGGTTAAATTTTGCTGCCAGGTGGTAAAAGGGTTAAATCTTGCTGCCAGGTGGTAAACGGATTAAATCTTGCTGCCATGTGGTAAATGGCTTAAATCTTGCTGCCAGGTAGAAAAAAGGGTTAAATCTTGCTGCCAGATAGTAAAAGGGTTAAATTTTGCTGCCAGGTGGTAAAAGGGTTAAATCTTGCTGCCAGGTGGTAAACGGATTAAATATTGCTGCCATGTGGTAAATGGCTTAAATCTTGCTGCCAGGTAGTAAAAGGGTTAAATATTGCTGACAGGTGGTAAAAGGGTTAAATCTTGCTGCCAGGTGGTAAACAGGTTAAATCTTGCTGCCAGGTGGTAAACGGCTTAAATCTTTCTGCCAGGTAGTAAAGGGTTAAATCCTGCTGCCAGGTGGGAGAAGGGTTAAATCTTGCTGCCAGGTGGTAAACGGCTTAAATCTTGCTGCAAGGTGGTAAACAGGTTAAATCTTGCTGCCAGGTGAAAAAAAAGGGTTAAATCTTACTGCCAGGTGGAAAAAAGGGGTTAAATCTTGCTGCTAGGTGGTAAAAGGGTTAAATCTTGCTGCCAGGTGGTAAAAAGGAGTTAAATCTTGCTGCCAGTTGGAAAAAGGGTTAAATGTTACTGCCACGTGAAAAAAAGGGTTAAATCTTGCTGCCAGATGGTAAACGGCTTAAATCTTTCTGCCAGGTAGTTAACAGGTTAAATTTTGCTGCCAGGTGGTAAAAGGGTTAAATCTTGCTGCCAGGTGGTAAACGGATTAAATATTGCTGCCATGTGGTAAATGGCTTAAATCTTGCTGCCAGGTAAAAAAAAGGGGTAAATCTTGCTGCCAGGTGGTAAAAGGGTTAAATCTTGCTGCCAGGTAGTAAAAGGGTTAAATATTGCTGACAGATGGTAAAAGGGTTAAATCTTGCTGCCAGGTGGTAAACAGGTTAAATCTTGCTGCCAGGTGGTAAACGGCTTAAATCTTGCTGCCAGGTAGTAAAGGGTTAAATCCTGCTGCCAGGTGGGAAAAGGGTTAAATCTTGCTGCAAGGTGGTAATCGGGTTAAATCTTGCTGCCATGTGGAAAAAAGGGGATAAGTCTTGCTGCCATGTGGTAAAAGGGTTAAATCTTGCTGCCAGGTGAAAAAAATGGTTAAATCTTGCTGTCAGATGGAAAAAAGGGGTTAAATCTTGCTGCTAGTTTGTAAAAGGGTTAAATCTTGCTGCCAGGTTGTAAAAAGGGGTTAAATCTTGCTGTCAGGTGTTAAAACGGTTAAATCTTGCTGCCACGTTTAAAAAAGGGTTAAATCTTGCTGCCAGGTGGAAAAAAGCGGTTAAATCTTGCTGCCAGGTGGTAAAAGGGTTAAATCTTGCTGCCAGGTGGAAAAAAGGGGTTAAATCTTGCTGCCAGGTGGTAAAAGGGCTAAATCTTGCTGCCACGTAATAAAAAGGGTTAAATCTAGCTGCCAGGTGGAAAAAAGGGGTTAAATCTTGCTGCCAGGTGGTAAAAGGGATAAATCTTGCTGCCAGGTGGTAAACTGGTTAAATCTTGCTGCCAGGTAGTAAACGGGTTAAATCTTGCTGCCAGGTGGTAAAAGGGTTAAATCTTGCTGCCAGGTGGTAAACGGGTTAAATCTTGCTGCCAGGTGGTAAACGGATTAAATCTTGCTGCCATGTGGTAAATGGCTTAAATCTTGCTGCCAGGTAGAAAAAAGGGTTACATCTTGCTGCCAGGTAGTAAAAGGGTTAAATCTTGCTGCCAGGTGGTAAAAGGGTTAAATCTTGCTGCCAGTTGGTAAACGGGTTAAATTTAGCTGCCAGCTAGAAAAATGGGCTAAATCTTGCTGCCAGTTGGTAAACGGCTTAAATTTTGCTGCCATGTAGAAAAAAGGGTTAAATCTTGCTGCCAGGTGGAAAAAAAAGGATTAAATCTTACTGCCAGGCGGAAAGTGGGTTAAATCTTGCTGCCAGGTGGTAAACGGGTTAAATATTGCTGTCAGGTGTAAAAAGGCGGTTACATCTTGCTGCCAGCTGGAAAAAAAAGGATTAATTCTTGCTGCCTGGTGGTAAAAGGGTTAAATCTTGCTGCCAGGTGGTAAACAGGTTAAATCTTGCTGCCAGGTGGTAAACGGCTTAAATCTTGCTGCCAGGTAGTAAAGGGTTAAATCCTGCTGCCAGGTGGGAGAAGGGTTAAATCTTGCTGCCAGGTGGTAAACGGCTTAAATCTTGCTGCAAGGTGGTAAACAGGTTAAATCTTGCTGCCAGGTGAAAAAAAAGGGTTAAATCTTGCTGCCAGGTGGAAAAAAGGGGTTAAATCTTGCTGCTAGGTGGTAAAAGGGTTAAATCTTGCTGCCAGGTGGTAAAAAGGAGTTAAATCTTGCTGCCAGTTGGAAAAAGGGTTAAATCTTACTGCCACGTGAAAAAAAGGGTTAAATCTTGCTGCCAGATGGTAAACGGCTTAAATCTTTCTGCCAGGTAGTTAACAGGTTAAATTTTGCTGCCAGGTGGTAAAAGGGTTAAATCTTGCTGCCAGGTGGTAAACGGATTAAATATTGCTGCCATGTGGTAAATGGCTTAAATCTTGCTGCCAGGTAGAAAAAAGGGGTAAATCTTGCTGCCAGGTGGTAAAAGGGTTAAATCTTGCTGCCAGGTAGTAAAAGGGTTAAATATTGCTGACAGGTGGTAAAAGGGTTAAATCTTGCTGCCAGGTGGTAAACAGGTTAAATCTTGCTGCCAGGTGGTAAACGGCTTAAATCTTTCTGCCAGGTAGTAAAGGGTTAAATCCTGCTGCCAGGTGGGAGAAGGGTTAAATCTTGCTGCCAGGTGGTAAACGGCTTAAATCTTGCTGCAAGGTGGTAAACAGGTTAAATCTTGCTGCCAGGTGAAAAAAAAGGGTTAAATCTTACTGCCAGGTGGAAAAAAGGGGTTAAATCTTGCTGCTAGGTGGTAAAAGGGTTAAATCTTGCTGCCAGGTGGTAAACGGGTTAAATCTTGCTGCCAGGTGGTAAACAGCTTAAATCTTGCTGCCAGGTAGTTAACAGGTTAAATTTTGCTGCCAGGTGGTAAAAGGGTTAAATCTTGCTGCCAGGTGGTAAACGGATTAAATCTTGCTGCCATGTGGTAAATGGCTTAAATCTTGCTGCCAGGTAGAAAAAAGGGTTAAATCTTGCTGCCAGATAGTAAAAGGGTTAAATTTTGCTGCCAGGTGGTAAAAGGGTTAAATCTTGCTGCCAGGTGGTAAACGGATTAAATATTGCTGCCATGTGGTAAATGGCTTAAATCTTGCTGCCAGGTAGTAAAAGGGTTAAATATTGCTGACAGGTGGTAAAAGGGTTAAATCTTGCTGCCAGGTGGTAAACAGGTTAAATCTTGCTGCCAGGTGGTAAACGGCTTAAATCTTTCTGCCAGGTAGTAAAGGGTTAAATCCTGCTGCCAGGTGGGAGAAGGGTTAAATCTTGCTGCCAGGTGGTAAACGGCTTAAATCTTGCTGCAAGGTGGTAAACAGGTTAAATCTTGCTGCCAGGTGAAAAAAAAGGGTTAAATCTTACTGCCAGGTGGAAAAAAGGGGTTAAATCTTGCTGCTAGGTGGTAAAAGGGTTAAATCTTGCTGCCAGGTGGTAAAAAGGAGTTAAATCTTGCTGCCAGTTGGAAAAAGGGTTAAATGTTACTGCCACGTGAAAAAAAGGGTTAAATCTTGCTGCCAGATGGTAAACGGCTTAAATCTTTCTGCCAGGTAGTTAACAGGTTAAATTTTGCTGCCAGGTGGTAAAAGGGTTAAATCTTGCTGCCAGGTGGTAAACGGATTAAATATTGCTGCCATGTGGTAAATGGCTTAAATCTTGCTGCCAGGTAAAAAAAAGGGGTAAATCTTGCTGCCAGGTGGTAAAAGGGTTAAATCTTGCTGCCAGGTAGTAAAAGGGTTAAATATTGCTGACAGATGGTAAAAGGGTTAAATCTTGCTGCCAGGTGGTAAACAGGTTAAATCTTGCTGCCAGGTGGTAAACGGCTTAAATCTTGCTGCCAGGTAGTAAAGGGTTAAATCCTGCTGCCAGGTGGGAAAAGGGTTAAATCTTGCTGCAAGGTGGTAATCGGGTTAAATCTTGCTGCCATGTGGAAAAAAGGGGATAAGTCTTGCTGCCATGTGGTAAAAGGGTTAAATCTTGCTGCCAGGTGAAAAAAATGGTTAAATCTTGCTGTCAGATGGAAAAAAGGGGTTAAATCTTGCTGCTAGTTTGTAAAAGGGTTAAATCTTGCTGCCAGGTGGTAAAAAGGGGTTAAATCTTGCTGTCAGGTGTTAAAACGGTTAAATCTTGCTGCCACGTTTAAAAAAGGGTTAAATCTTGCTGCCAGGTGGAAAAAAGCGGTTAAATCTTGCTGCCAGGTGGTAAAAGGGTTAAATCTTGCTGCCAGGTGGAAAAAAGGGGTTAAATCTTGCTGCCAGGTGGTAAAAGGGCTAAATCTTGCTGCCACGTAATAAAAAGGGTTAAATCTAGCTGCCAGGTGGAAAAAAGGGGTTAAATCTTGCTGCCAGGTGGTAAAAGGGATAAATCTTGCTGCCAGGTGGTAAACTGGTTAAATCTTGCTGCCAGGTAGTAAACGGGTTAAATCTTGCTGCCAGGTGGTAAAAGGGTTAAATCTTGCTGCCAGGTGGTAAACGGATTAAATCTTGCTGCCATGTGGTAAATGGCTTAAATCTTGCTGCCAGGTAGAAAAAAGGGTTAAATCTTGCTGCCAGGTAGTAAAAGGGTTAAATCTTGCTGCCAGGTGGTAAAAGGGTTAAATCTTGCTGCCAGTTGGTAAACGGGTTAAATTTAGCTGCCAGCTAGAAAAATGGGCTAAATCTTGCTGCCAGTTGGTAAACGGCTTAAATTTTGCTGCCATGTAGAAAAAAGGGTTAAATCTTGCTGCCAGGTGGAAAAAAAAGGATTAAATCTTACTGCCAGGCGGAAAGTGGGTTAAATCTTGCTGCCAGGTGGTAAACGGGTTAAATATTGCTGTCAGGTGTAAAAAGGCGGTTACATCTTGCTGCCAGCTGGAAAAAAAAGGATTAATTCTTGCTGCCAGGTGGTAAATGGGTTAAATCTTTCTGCCAGGTAGTTAACAGGTTAAATTTTGCTGCCAGGTGGTAAAAGGGTTAAATCTTGCTGCCAGGTGGTAAACGGATTAAATATTGCTGCCATGTGGTAAATGGCTTAAATCTTGCTGCCAGGTAGTAAAAGGGTTAAATATTGCTGACAGGTGGTAAAAGGGTTAAATCTTGCTGCCAGGTGGTAAACAGGTTAAATCTTGCTGCCAGGTGGTAAACGGCTTAAATCTTTCTGCCAGGTAGTAAAGGGTTAAATCCTGCTGCCAGGTGGGAGAAGGGTTAAATCTTGCTGCCAGGTGGTAAACGGCTTAAATCTTGCTGCAAGGTGGTAAACAGGTTAAATCTTGCTGCCAGGTGAAAAAAAAGGGTTAAATCTTACTGCCAGGTGGAAAAAAGGGGTTAAATCTTGCTGCTAGGTGGTAAAAGGGTTAAATCTTGCTGCCAGGTGGTAAAAAGGAGTTAAATCTTGCTGCCAGTTGGAAAAAGGGTTAAATGTTACTGCCACGTGAAAAAAAGGGTTAAATCTTGCTGCCAGATGGTAAACGGCTTAAATCTTTCTGCCAGGTAGTTAACAGGTTAAATTTTGCTGCCAGGTGGTAAAAGGGTTAAATCTTGCTGCCAGGTGGTAAACGGATTAAATATTGCTGCCATGTGGTAAATGGCTTAAATCTTGCTGCCAGGTAGAAAAAAGGGGTAAATCTTGCTGCCAGGTGGTAAAAGGGTTAAATCTTGCTGCCAGGTAGTAAAAGGGTTAAATATTGCTGACAGGTGGTAAAAGGGTTAAATCTTGCTGCCAGGTGGTAAACAGGTTAAATCTTGCTGCCAGGTGGTAAACGGCTTAAATCTTTCTGCCAGGTAGTAAAGGGTTAAATCCTGCTGCCAGGTGGGAGAAGGGTTAAATCTTGCTGCCAGGTGGTAAACGGCTTAAATCTTGCTGCAAGGTGGTAAACAGGTTAAATCTTGCTGCCAGGTGAAAAAAAAGGGTTAAATCTTACTGCCAGGTGGAAAAAAGGGGTTAAATCTTGCTGCTAGGTGGTAAAAGGGTTAAATCTTGCTGCCAGGTGGTAAACGGGTTAAATCTTGCTGCCAGGTGGTAAACAGCTTAAATCTTGCTGCCAGGTAGTTAACAGGTTAAATTTTGCTGCCAGGTGGTAAAAGGGTTAAATCTTGCTGCCAGGTGGTAAACGGATTAAATCTTGCTGCCATGTGGTAAATGGCTTAAATCTTGCTGCCAGGTAGAAAAAAGGGTTAAATCTTGCTGCCAGATAGTAAAAGGGTTAAATTTTGCTGCCAGGTGGTAAAAGGGTTAAATCTTGCTGCCAGGTGGTAAACGGATTAAATATTGCTGCCATGTGGTAAATGGCTTAAATCTTGCTGCCAGGTAGTAAAAGGGTTAAATATTGCTGACAGGTGGTAAAAGGGTTAAATCTTGCTGCCAGGTGGTAAACAGGTTAAATCTTGCTGCCAGGTGGTAAACGGCTTAAATCTTTCTGCCAGGTAGTAAAGGGTTAAATCCTGCTGCCAGGTGGGAGAAGGGTTAAATCTTGCTGCCAGGTGGTAAACGGCTTAAATCTTGCTGCAAGGTGGTAAACAGGTTAAATCTTGCTGCCAGGTGAAAAAAAAGGGTTAAATCTTACTGCCAGGTGGAAAAAAGGGGTTAAATCTTGCTGCTAGGTGGTAAAAGGGTTAAATCTTGCTGCCAGGTGGTAAAAAGGAGTTAAATCTTGCTGCCAGTTGGAAAAAGGGTTAAATGTTACTGCCACGTGAAAAAAAGGGTTAAATCTTGCTGCCAGATGGTAAACGGCTTAAATCTTTCTGCCAGGTAGTTAACAGGTTAAATTTTGCTGCCAGGTGGTAAAAGGGTTAAATCTTGCTGCCAGGTGGTAAACGGATTAAATATTGCTGCCATGTGGTAAATGGCTTAAATCTTGCTGCCAGGTAAAAAAAAGGGGTAAATCTTGCTGCCAGGTGGTAAAAGGGTTAAATCTTGCTGCCAGGTAGTAAAAGGGTTAAATATTGCTGACAGATGGTAAAAGGGTTAAATCTTGCTGCCAGGTGGTAAACAGGTTAAATCTTGCTGCCAGGTGGTAAACGGCTTAAATCTTGCTGCCAGGTAGTAAAGGGTTAAATCCTGCTGCCAGGTGGGAAAAGGGTTAAATCTTGCTGCAAGGTGGTAATCGGGTTAAATCTTGCTGCCATGTGGAAAAAAGGGGATAAGTCTTGCTGCCATGTGGTAAAAGGGTTAAATCTTGCTGCCAGGTGAAAAAAATGGTTAAATCTTGCTGTCAGATGGAAAAAAGGGGTTAAATCTTGCTGCTAGTTTGTAAAAGGGTTAAATCTTGCTGCCAGGTGGTAAAAAGGGGTTAAATCTTGCTGTCAGGTGTTAAAACGGTTAAATCTTGCTGCCACGTTTAAAAAAGGGTTAAATCTTGCTGCCAGGTGGAAAAAAGCGGTTAAATCTTGCTGCCAGGTGGTAAAAGGGTTAAATCTTGCTGCCAGGTGGAAAAAAGGGGTTAAATCTTGCTGCCAGGTGGTAAAAGGGCTAAATCTTGCTGCCACGTAATAAAAAGGGTTAAATCTAGCTGCCAGGTGGAAAAAAGGGGTTAAATCTTGCTGCCAGGTGGTAAAAGGGATAAATCTTGCTGCCAGGTGGTAAACTGGTTAAATCTTGCTGCCAGGTAGTAAACGGGTTAAATCTTGCTGCCAGGTGGTAAAAGGGTTAAATCTTGCTGCCAGGTGGTAAACGGATTAAATCTTGCTGCCATGTGGTAAATGGCTTAAATCTTGCTGCCAGGTAGAAAAAAGGGTTAAATCTTGCTGCCAGGTAGTAAAAGGGTTAAATCTTGCTGCCAGGTGGTAAAAGGGTTAAATCTTGCTGCCAGTTGGTAAACGGGTTAAATTTAGCTGCCAGCTAGAAAAATGGGCTAAATCTTGCTGCCAGTTGGTAAACGGCTTAAATTTTGCTGCCATGTAGAAAAAAGGGTTAAATCTTGCTGCCAGGTGGAAAAAAAAGGATTAAATCTTACTGCCAGGCGGAAAGTGGGTTAAATCTTGCTGCCAGGTGGTAAACGGGTTAAATATTGCTGTCAGGTGTAAAAAGGCGGTTACATCTTGCTGCCAGCTGGAAAAAAAAGGATTAATTCTTGCTGCCAGGTGGTAAATGGGTTAAATCTTTCTGCCAGGTAGTTAACAGGTTAAATTTTGCTGCCAGGTGGTAAAAGGGTTAAATCTTGCTGCCAGGTGGTAAACGGATTAAATATTGCTGCCATGTGGTAAATGGCTTAAATCTTGCTGCCAGGTAGTAAAAGGGTTAAATATTGCTGACAGGTGGTAAAAGGGTTAAATCTTGCTGCCAGGTGGTAAACAGGTTAAATCTTGCTGCCAGGTGGTAAACGGCTTAAATCTTTCTGCCAGGTAGTAAAGGGTTAAATCCTGCTGCCAGGTGGGAGAAGGGTTAAATCTTGCTGCCAGGTGGTAAACGGCTTAAATCTTGCTGCAAGGTGGTAAACAGGTTAAATCTTGCTGCCAGGTGAAAAAAAAGGGTTAAATCTTACTGCCAGGTGGAAAAAAGGGGTTAAATCTTGCTGCTAGGTGGTAAAAGGGTTAAATCTTGCTGCCAGGTGGTAAAAAGGAGTTAAATCTTGCTGCCAGTTGGAAAAAGGGTTAAATGTTACTGCCACGTGAAAAAAAGGGTTAAATCTTGCTGCCAGATGGTAAACGGCTTAAATCTTTCTGCCAGGTAGTTAACAGGTTAAATTTTGCTGCCAGGTGGTAAAAGGGTTAAATCTTGCTGCCAGGTGGTAAACGGATTAAATATTGCTGCCATGTGGTAAATGGCTTAAATCTTGCTGCCAGGTAAAAAAAAGGGGTAAATCTTGCTGCCAGGTGGTAAAAGGGTTAAATCTTGCTGCCAGGTAGTAAAAGGGTTAAATATTGCTGACAGATGGTAAAAGGGTTAAATCTTGCTGCCAGGTGGTAAACAGGTTAAATCTTGCTGCCAGGTGGTAAACGGCTTAAATCTTGCTGCCAGGTAGTAAAGGGTTAAATCCTGCTGCCAGGTGGGAAAAGGGTTAAATCTTGCTGCAAGGTGGTAATCGGGTTAAATCTTGCTGCCATGTGGAAAAAAGGGGATAAGTCTTGCTGCCATGTGGTAAAAGGGTTAAATCTTGCTGCCAGGTGAAAAAAATGGTTAAATCTTGCTGTCAGATGGAAAAAAGGGGTTAAATCTTGCTGCTAGTTTGTAAAAGGGTTAAATCTTGCTGCCAGGTGGTAAAAAGGGGTTAAATCTTGCTGTCAGGTGTTAAAACGGTTAAATCTTGCTGCCACGTTTAAAAAAGGGTTAAATCTTGCTGCCAGGTGGAAAAAAGCGGTTAAATCTTGCTGCCAGGTGGTAAAAGGGTTAAATCTTGCTGCCAGGTGGAAAAAAGGGGTTAAATCTTGCTGCCAGGTGGTAAAAGGGCTAAATCTTGCTGCCACGTAATAAAAAGGGTTAAATCTAGCTGCCAGGTGGAAAAAAGGGGTTAAATCTTGCTGCCAGGTGGTAAAAGGGATAAATCTTGCTGCCAGGTGGTAAACTGGTTAAATCTTGCTGCCAGGTAGTAAACGGGTTAAATCTTGCTGCCAGGTGGTAAAAGGGTTAAATCTTGCTGCCAGGTGGTAAACGGGTTAAATCTTGCTGCCAGGTGGTAAACAGCTTAAATCTTGCTGCCAGGTAGTTAACAGGTTAAATTTTGCTGCCAGGTGGTAAAAGGGTTAAATCTTGCTGCCAGGTGGTAAACGGATTAAATCTTGCTGCCATGTGGTAAATGGCTTAAATCTTGCTGCCAGGTAGAAAAAAGGGTTAAATCTTGCTGCCAGGTAGTAAAAGGGTTAAATCTTGCTGCCAGGTGGTAAAAGGGTTAAATCTTGCTGCCAGTTGGTAAACGGGTTAAATTTAGCTGCCAGCTAGAAAAATGGGCTAAATCTTGCTGCCAGTTGGTAAACGGCTTAAATTTTGCTGCCATGTAGAAAAAAGGGTTAAATCTTGCTGCCAGGTGGAAAAAAAAGGATTAAATCTTACTGCCAGGCGGAAAGTGGGTTAAATCTTGCTGCCAGGTGGTAAACGGGTTAAATATTGCTGTCAGGTGTAAAAAGGCGGTTACATCTTGCTGCCAGCTGGAAAAAAAAGGATTAATTCTTGCTGCCAGGTGGTAAATGGGTTAAATCTTTCTGCCAGGTAGTTAACAGGTTAAATTTTGCTGCCAGGTGGTAAAAGGGTTAAATCTTGCTGCCAGGTGGTAAACGGATTAAATATTGCTGCCATGTGGTAAATGGCTTAAATCTTGCTGCCAGGTAGTAAAAGGGTTAAATATTGCTGACAGGTGGTAAAAGGGTTAAATCTTGCTGCCAGGTGGTAAACAGGTTAAATCTTGCTGCCAGGTGGTAAACGGCTTAAATCTTTCTGCCAGGTAGTAAAGGGTTAAATCCTGCTGCCAGGTGGGAGAAGGGTTAAATCTTGCTGCCAGGTGGTAAACGGCTTAAATCTTGCTGCAAGGTGGTAAACAGGTTAAATCTTGCTGCCAGGTGAAAAAAAAGGGTTAAATCTTACTGCCAGGTGGAAAAAAGGGGTTAAATCTTGCTGCTAGGTGGTAAAAGGGTTAAATCTTGCTGCCAGGTGGTAAAAAGGAGTTAAATCTTGCTGCCAGTTGGAAAAAGGGTTAAATGTTACTGCCACGTGAAAAAAAGGGTTAAATCTTGCTGCCAGATGGTAAACGGCTTAAATCTTTCTGCCAGGTAGTTAACAGGTTAAATTTTGCTGCCAGGTGGTAAAAGGGTTAAATCTTGCTGCCAGGTGGTAAACGGATTAAATATTGCTGCCATGTGGTAAATGGCTTAAATCTTGCTGCCAGGTAAAAAAAAGGGGTAAATCTTGCTGCCAGGTGGTAAAAGGGTTAAATCTTGCTGCCAGGTAGTAAAAGGGTTAAATATTGCTGACAGATGGTAAAAGGGTTAAATCTTGCTGCCAGGTGGTAAACAGGTTAAATCTTGCTGCCAGGTGGTAAACGGCTTAAATCTTGCTGCCAGGTAGTAAAGGGTTAAATCCTGCTGCCAGGTGGGAAAAGGGTTAAATCTTGCTGCAAGGTGGTAATCGGGTTAAATCTTGCTGCCATGTGGAAAAAAGGGGATAAGTCTTGCTGCCATGTGGTAAAAGGGTTAAATCTTGCTGCCAGGTGAAAAAAATGGTTAAATCTTGCTGTCAGATGGAAAAAAGGGGTTAAATCTTGCTGCTAGTTTGTAAAAGGGTTAAATCTTGCTGCCAGGTGGTAAAAAGGGGTTAAATCTTGCTGTCAGGTGTTAAAACGGTTAAATCTTGCTGCCACGTTTAAAAAAGGGTTAAATCTTACTGCCAGGTGGAAAAAAGCGGTTAAATCTTGCTGCCAGGTGGTAAAAGGGTTAAATCTTGCTGCCAGGTGGAAAAAAGGGGTTAAATCTTGCTGCCAGGTGGTAAAAGGGCTAAATCTTGCTGCCACGTAATAAAAAGGGTTAAATCTAGCTGCCAGGTGGAAAAAAGGGGTTAAATCTTGCTGCCAGGTGGTAAAAGGGATAAATCTTGCTGCCAGGTGGTAAACTGGTTAAATCTTGCTGCCAGGTAGTAAACGGGTTAAATCTTGCTGCCAGGTGGTAAAAGGGTTAAATCTTGCTGCCAGGTGGTAAACGGGTTAAATCTTGCTGCCAGGTGGTAAACAGCTTAAATCTTGCTGCCAGGTAGTTAACAGGTTAAATTTTGCTGCCAGGTGGTAAAAGGGTTAAATCTTGCTGCCAGGTGGTAAACGGATTAAATCTTGCTGCCATGTGGTAAATGGCTTAAATCTTGCTGCCAGGTAGAAAAAAGGGTTACATCTTGCTGCCAGGTAGTAAAAGGGTTAAATCTTGCTGCCAGGTGGTAAAAGGGTTAAATCTTGCTGCCAGTTGGTAAACGGGTTAAATTTAGCTGCCAGCTAGAAAAATGGGCTAAATCTTGCTGCCAGTTGGTAAACGGCTTAAATTTTGCTGCCATGTAGAAAAAAGGGTTAAATCTTGCTGCCAGGTGGAAAAAAAAGGATTAAATCTTACTGCCAGGCGGAAAGTGGGTTAAATCTTGCTGCCAGGTGGTAAACGGGTTAAATATTGCTGTCAGGTGTAAAAAGGCGGTTACATCTTGCTGCCAGCTGGAAAAAAAAGGATTAATTCTTGCTGCCTGGTGGTAAAAGGGTTAAATCTTGCTGCCAGGTGGTAAACAGGTTAAATCTTGCTGCCAGGTGGTAAACGGCTTAAATCTTGCTGCCAGGTAGTAAAGGGTTAAATCCTGCTGCCAGGTGGGAGAAGGGTTAAATCTTGCTGCCAGGTGGTAAACGGCTTAAATCTTGCTGCAAGGTGGTAAACAGGTTAAATCTTGCTGCCAGGTGAAAAAAAAGGGTTAAATCTTGCTGCCAGGTGGAAAAAAGGGGTTAAATCTTGCTGCTAGGTGGTAAAAGGGTTAAATCTTGCTGCCAGGTGGTAAAAAGGAGTTAAATCTTGCTGCCAGTTGGAAAAAGGGTTAAATCTTACTGCCACGTGAAAAAAAGGGTTAAATCTTGCTGCCAGATGGTAAACGGCTTAAATCTTTCTGCCAGGTAGTTAACAGGTTAAATTTTGCTGCCAGGTGGTAAAAGGGTTAAATCTTGCTGCCAGGTGGTAAACGGATTAAATATTGCTGCCATGTGGTAAATGGCTTAAATCTTGCTGCCAGGTAGAAAAAAGGGGTAAATCTTGCTGCCAGGTGGTAAAAGGGTTAAATCTTGCTGCCAGGTAGTAAAAGGGTTAAATATTGCTGACAGGTGGTAAAAGGGTTAAATCTTGCTGCCAGGTGGTAAACAGGTTAAATCTTGCTGCCAGGTGGTAAACGGCTTAAATCTTTCTGCCAGGTAGTAAAGGGTTAAATCCTGCTGCCAGGTGGGAGAAGGGTTAAATCTTGCTGCCAGGTGGTAAACGGCTTAAATCTTGCTGCAAGGTGGTAAACAGGTTAAATCTTGCTGCCAGGTGAAAAAAAAGGGTTAAATCTTACTGCCAGGTGGAAAAAAGGGGTTAAATCTTGCTGCTAGGTGGTAAAAGGGTTAAATCTTGCTGCCAGGTGGTAAAAAGGAGTTAAATCTTGCTGCCAGTTGGAAAAAGGGTTAAATGTTACTGCCACGTGAAAAAAAGGGTTAAATCTTGCTGCCAGATGGTAAACGGCTTAAATCTTTCTGCCAGGTAGTTAACAGGTTAAATTTTGCTGCCAGGTGGTAAAAGGGTTAAATCTTGCTGCCAGGTGGTAAACGGATTAAATATTGCTGCCATGTGGTAAATGGCTTAAATCTTGCTGCCAGGTAAAAAAAAGGGGTAAATCTTGCTGCCAGGTGGTAAAAGGGTTAAATCTTGCTGCCAGGTAGTAAAAGGGTTAAATATTGCTGACAGATGGTAAAAGGGTTAAATCTTGCTGCCAGGTGGTAAACAGGTTAAATCTTGCTGCCAGGTGGTAAACGGCTTAAATCTTGCTGCCAGGTAGTAAAGGGTTAAATCCTGCTGCCAGGTGGGAAAAGGGTTAAATCTTGCTGCAAGGTGGTAATCGGGTTAAATCTTGCTGCCATGTGGAAAAAAGGGGATAAGTCTTGCTGCCATGTGGTAAAAGGGTTAAATCTTGCTGCCAGGTGAAAAAAATGGTTAAATCTTGCTGTCAGATGGAAAAAAGGGGTTAAATCTTGCTGCTAGTTTGTAAAAGGGTTAAATCTTGCTGCCAGGTGGTAAAAAGGGGTTAAATCTTGCTGTCAGGTGTTAAAACGGTTAAATCTTGCTGCCACGTTTAAAAAAGGGTTAAATCTTGCTGCCAGGTGGAAAAAAGCGGTTAAATCTTGCTGCCAGGTGGTAAAAGGGTTAAATCTTGCTGCCAGGTGGAAAAAAGGGGTTAAATCTTGCTGCCAGGTGGTAAAAGGGCTAAATCTTGCTGCCACGTAATAAAAAGGGTTAAATCTAGCTGCCAGGTGGAAAAAAGGGGTTAAATCTTGCTGCCAGGTGGTAAAAGGGATAAATCTTGCTGCCAGGTGGTAAACTGGTTAAATCTTGCTGCCAGGTAGTAAACGGGTTAAATCTTGCTGCCAGGTGGTAAAAGGGTTAAATCTTGCTGCCAGGTGGTAAACGGCTTAAATCTTGCTGCAAGGTGGTAAACAGGTTAAATCTTGCTGCCAGGTGAAAAAAAAGGGTTAAATCTTGCTGCCAGGTGGAAAAAAGGGGTTAAATCTTGCTGCTAGGTGGTAAAAGGGTTAAATCTTGCTGCCAGGTGGTAAAAAGGAGTTAAATCTTGCTGCCAGTTGGAAAAAGGGTTAAATCTTACTGCCACGTGAAAAAAAGGGTTAAATCTTGCTGCCAGATGGTAAACGGCTTAAATCTTTCTGCCAGGTAGTTAACAGGTTAAATTTTGCTGCCAGGTGGTAAAAGGGTTAAATCTTGCTGCCAGGTGGTAAACGGATTAAATATTGCTGCCATGTGGTAAATGGCTTAAATCTTGCTGCCAGGTAGAAAAAAGGGGTAAATCTTGCTGCCAGGTGGTAAAAGGGTTAAATCTTGCTGCCAGGTAGTAAAAGGGTTAAATATTGCTGACAGGTGGTAAAAGGGTTAAATCTTGCTGCCAGGTGGTAAACAGGTTAAATCTTGCTGCCAGGTGGTAAACGGCTTAAATCTTTCTGCCAGGTAGTAAAGGGTTAAATCCTGCTGCCAGGTGGGAGAAGGGTTAAATCTTGCTGCCAGGTGGTAAACGGCTTAAATCTTGCTGCAAGGTGGTAAACAGGTTAAATCTTGCTGCCAGGTGAAAAAAAAGGGTTAAATCTTACTGCCAGGTGGAAAAAAGGGGTTAAATCTTGCTGCTAGGTGGTAAAAGGGTTAAATCTTGCTGCCAGGTGGTAAACGGGTTAAATCTTGCTGCCAGGTGGTAAACAGCTTAAATCTTGCTGCCAGGTAGTTAACAGGTTAAATTTTGCTGCCAGGTGGTAAAAGGGTTAAATCTTGCTGCCAGGTGGTAAACGGATTAAATCTTGCTGCCATGTGGTAAATGGCTTAAATCTTGCTGCCAGGTAGAAAAAAGGGTTAAATCTTGCTGCCAGATAGTAAAAGGGTTAAATCTTGCTGCCAGGTGGTAAAAGGGTTAAATCTTGCTGCCAGTTGGTAAACGGGTTAAATTTAGCTGCCAGCTAGAAAAATGGGCTAAATCTTGCTGCCAGTTGGTAAACGGCTTAAATTTTGCTGCCATGTAGAAAAAAGGGTTAAATCTTGCTGCCAGGTGGAAAAAAAAGGATTAAATCTTACTGCCAGGCGGAAAGTGGGTTAAATCTTGCTGCCAGGTGGTAAACGGGTTAAATATTGCTGTCAGGTGTAAAAAGGCGGTTACATCTTGCTGCCAGCTGGAAAAAAAAGGATTAATTCTTGCTGCCAGGTGGTAAATGGGTTAAATCTTTCTGCCAGGTAGTTAACAGGTTAAATTTTGCTGCCAGGTGGTAAAAGGGTTAAATCTTGCTGCCAGGTGGTAAACGGATTAAATATTGCTGCCATGTGGTAAATGGCTTAAATCTTGCTGCCAGGTAGTAAAAGGGTTAAATATTGCTGACAGGTGGTAAAAGGGTTAAATCTTGCTGCCAGGTGGTAAACAGGTTAAATCTTGCTGCCAGGTGGTAAACGGCTTAAATCTTTCTGCCAGGTAGTAAAGGGTTAAATCCTGCTGCCAGGTGGGAGAAGGGTTAAATCTTGCTGCCAGGTGGTAAACGGCTTAAATCTTGCTGCAAGGTGGTAAACAGGTTAAATCTTGCTGCCAGGTGAAAAAAAAGGGTTAAATCTTACTGCCAGGTGGAAAAAAGGGGTTAAATCTTGCTGCTAGGTGGTAAAAGGGTTAAATCTTGCTGCCAGGTGGTAAAAAGGAGTTAAATCTTGCTGCCAGTTGGAAAAAGGGTTAAATGTTACTGCCACGTGAAAAAAAGGGTTAAATCTTGCTGCCAGATGGTAAACGGCTTAAATCTTTCTGCCAGGTAGTTAACAGGTTAAATTTTGCTGCCAGGTGGTAAAAGGGTTAAATCTTGCTGCCAGGTGGTAAACGGATTAAATCTTGCTGCCAGGTAGTAAAGGGTTAAATCCTGCTGCCAGGTGGGAGAAGGGTTAAATCTTGCTGCCAGGTGGTAAACGGCTTAAATCTTGCTGCAAGGTGGTAAACAGGTTAAATCTTGCTGCCAGGTGAAAAAAAAGGGTTAAATCTTGCTGCCAGGTGGAAAAAAGGGGTTAAATCTTGCTGCTAGGTGGTAAAAGGGTTAAATCTTGCTGCCAGGTGGTAAAAAGGAGTTAAATCTTGCTGCCAGTTGGAAAAAGGGTTAAATCTTACTGCCACGTGAAAAAAAGGGTTAAATCTTGCTGCCAGATGGTAAACGGCTTAAATCTTTCTGCCAGGTAGTTAACAGGTTAAATTTTGCTGCCAGGTGGTAAAAGGGTTAAATCTTGCTGCCAGGTGGTAAACGGATTAAATATTGCTGCCATGTGGTAAATGGCTTAAATCTTGCTGCCAGGTAGAAAAAAGGGGTAAATCTTGCTGCCAGGTGGTAAAAGGGTTAAATCTTGCTGCCAGGTAGTAAAAGGGTTAAATATTGCTGACAGGTGGTAAAAGGGTTAAATCTTGCTGCCAGGTGGTAAACAGGTTAAATCTTGCTGCCAGGTGGTAAACGGCTTAAATCTTTCTGCCAGGTAGTAAAGGGTTAAATCCTGCTGCCAGGTGGGAGAAGGGTTAAATCTTGCTGCCAGGTGGTAAACGGCTTAAATCTTGCTGCAAGGTGGTAAACAGGTTAAATCTTGCTGCCAGGTGAAAAAAAAGGGTTAAATCTTACTGCCAGGTGGAAAAAAGGGGTTAAATCTTGCTGCTAGGTGGTAAAAGGGTTAAATCTTGCTGCCAGGTGGTAAAAAGGAGTTAAATCTTGCTGCCAGTTGGAAAAAGGGTTAAATGTTACTGCCACGTGAAAAAAAGGGTTAAATCTTGCTGCCAGATGGTAAACGGCTTAAATCTTTCTGCCAGGTAGTTAACAGGTTAAATTTTGCTGCCAGGTGGTAAAAGGGTTAAATCTTGCTGCCAGGTGGTAAACGGATTAAATATTGCTGCCATGTGGTAAATGGCTTAAATCTTGCTGCCAGGTAAAAAAAAGGGGTAAATCTTGCTGCCAGGTGGTAAAAGGGTTAAATCTTGCTGCCAGGTAGTAAAAGGGTTAAATATTGCTGACAGATGGTAAAAGGGTTAAATCTTGCTGCCAGGTGGTAAACAGGTTAAATCTTGCTGCCAGGTGGTAAACGGCTTAAATCTTGCTGCCAGGTAGTAAAGGGTTAAATCCTGCTGCCAGGTGGGAAAAGGGTTAAATCTTGCTGCAAGGTGGTAATCGGGTTAAATCTTGCTGCCATGTGGAAAAAAGGGGATAAGTCTTGCTGCCATGTGGTAAAAGGGTTAAATCTTGCTGCCAGGTGAAAAAAATGGTTAAATCTTGCTGTCAGATGGAAAAAAGGGGTTAAATCTTGCTGCTAGTTTGTAAAAGGGTTAAATCTTGCTGCCAGGTGGTAAAAAGGGGTTAAATCTTGCTGTCAGGTGTTAAAACGGTTAAATCTTGCTGCCACGTTTAAAAAAGGGTTAAATCTTGCTGCCAGGTGGAAAAAAGCGGTTAAATCTTGCTGCCAGGTGGTAAAAGGGTTAAATCTTGCTGCCAGGTGGAAAAAAGGGGTTAAATCTTGCTGCCAGGTGGTAAAAGGGCTAAATCTTGCTGCCACGTAATAAAAAGGGTTAAATCTAGCTGCCAGGTGGAAAAAAGGGGTTAAATCTTGCTGCCAGGTGGTAAAAGGGATAAATCTTGCTGCCAGGTGGTAAACTGGTTAAATCTTGCTGCCAGGTAGTAAACGGGTTAAATCTTGCTGCCAGGTGGTAAAAGGGTTAAATCTTGCTGCCAGGTGGTAAACGGCTTAAATCTTGCTGCAAGGTGGTAAACAGGTTAAATCTTGCTGCCAGGTGAAAAAAAAGGGTTAAATCTTGCTGCCAGGTGGAAAAAAGGGGTTAAATCTTGCTGCTAGGTGGTAAAAGGGTTAAATCTTGCTGCCAGGTGGTAAAAAGGAGTTAAATCTTGCTGCCAGTTGGAAAAAGGGTTAAATCTTACTGCCACGTGAAAAAAAGGGTTAAATCTTGCTGCCAGATGGTAAACGGCTTAAATCTTTCTGCCAGGTAGTTAACAGGTTAAATTTTGCTGCCAGGTGGTAAAAGGGTTAAATCTTGCTGCCAGGTGGTAAACGGATTAAATATTGCTGCCATGTGGTAAATGGCTTAAATCTTGCTGCCAGGTAGAAAAAAGGGGTAAATCTTGCTGCCAGGTGGTAAAAGGGTTAAATCTTGCTGCCAGGTAGTAAAAGGGTTAAATATTGCTGACAGGTGGTAAAAGGGTTAAATCTTGCTGCCAGGTGGTAAACAGGTTAAATCTTGCTGCCAGGTGGTAAACGGCTTAAATCTTTCTGCCAGGTAGTAAAGGGTTAAATCCTGCTGCCAGGTGGGAGAAGGGTTAAATCTTGCTGCCAGGTGGTAAACGGCTTAAATCTTGCTGCAAGGTGGTAAACAGGTTAAATCTTGCTGCCAGGTGAAAAAAAAGGGTTAAATCTTACTGCCAGGTGGAAAAAAGGGGTTAAATCTTGCTGCTAGGTGGTAAAAGGGTTAAATCTTGCTGCCAGGTGGTAAACGGGTTAAATCTTGCTGCCAGGTGGTAAACAGCTTAAATCTTGCTGCCAGGTAGTTAACAGGTTAAATTTTGCTGCCAGGTGGTAAAAGGGTTAAATCTTGCTGCCAGGTGGTAAACGGATTAAATCTTGCTGCCATGTGGTAAATGGCTTAAATCTTGCTGCCAGGTAGAAAAAAGGGTTAAATCTTGCTGCCAGATAGTAAAAGGGTTAAATCTTGCTGCCAGGTGGTAAAAGGGTTAAATCTTGCTGCCAGTTGGTAAACGGGTTAAATTTAGCTGCCAGCTAGAAAAATGGGCTAAATCTTGCTGCCAGTTGGTAAACGGCTTAAATTTTGCTGCCATGTAGAAAAAAGGGTTAAATCTTGCTGCCAGGTGGAAAAAAAAGGATTAAATCTTACTGCCAGGCGGAAAGTGGGTTAAATCTTGCTGCCAGGTGGTAAACGGGTTAAATATTGCTGTCAGGTGTAAAAAGGCGGTTACATCTTGCTGCCAGCTGGAAAAAAAAGGATTAATTCTTGCTGCCAGGTGGTAAATGGGTTAAATCTTTCTGCCAGGTAGTTAACAGGTTAAATTTTGCTGCCAGGTGGTAAAAGGGTTAAATCTTGCTGCCAGGTGGTAAACGGATTAAATATTGCTGCCATGTGGTAAATGGCTTAAATCTTGCTGCCAGGTAGTAAAAGGGTTAAATATTGCTGACAGGTGGTAAAAGGGTTAAATCTTGCTGCCAGGTGGTAAACAGGTTAAATCTTGCTGCCAGGTGGTAAACGGCTTAAATCTTTCTGCCAGGTAGTAAAGGGTTAAATCCTGCTGCCAGGTGGGAGAAGGGTTAAATCTTGCTGCCAGGTGGTAAACGGCTTAAATCTTGCTGCAAGGTGGTAAACAGGTTAAATCTTGCTGCCAGGTGAAAAAAAAGGGTTAAATCTTACTGCCAGGTGGAAAAAAGGGGTTAAATCTTGCTGCTAGGTGGTAAAAGGGTTAAATCTTGCTGCCAGGTGGTAAAAAGGAGTTAAATCTTGCTGCCAGTTGGAAAAAGGGTTAAATGTTACTGCCACGTGAAAAAAAGGGTTAAATCTTGCTGCCAGATGGTAAACGGCTTAAATCTTTCTGCCAGGTAGTTAACAGGTTAAATTTTGCTGCCAGGTGGTAAAAGGGTTAAATCTTGCTGCCAGGTGGTAAACGGATTAAATATTGCTGCCATGTGGTAAATGGCTTAAATCTTGCTGCCAGGTAAAAAAAAGGGGTAAATCTTGCTGCCAGGTGGTAAAAGGGTTAAATCTTGCTGCCAGGTAGTAAAAGGGTTAAATATTGCTGACAGATGGTAAAAGGGTTAAATCTTGCTGCCAGGTGGTAAACAGGTTAAATCTTGCTGCCAGGTGGTAAACGGCTTAAATCTTGCTGCCAGGTAGTAAAGGGTTAAATCCTGCTGCCAGGTGGGAAAAGGGTTAAATCTTGCTGCAAGGTGGTAATCGGGTTAAATCTTGCTGCCATGTGGAAAAAAGGGGATAAGTCTTGCTGCCATGTGGTAAAAGGGTTAAATCTTGCTGCCAGGTGAAAAAAATGGTTAAATCTTGCTGTCAGATGGAAAAAAGGGGTTAAATCTTGCTGCTAGTTTGTAAAAGGGTTAAATCTTGCTGCCAGGTTGTAAAAAGGGGTTAAATCTTGCTGTCAGGTGTTAAAACGGTTAAATCTTGCTGCCACGTTTAAAAAAGGGTTAAATCTTGCTGCCAGGTGGAAAAAAGCGGTTAAATCTTGCTGCCAGGTGGTAAAAGGGTTAAATCTTGCTGCCAGGTGGAAAAAAGGGGTTAAATCTTGCTGCCAGGTGGTAAAAGGGCTAAATCTTGCTGCCACGTAATAAAAAGGGTTAAATCTAGCTGCCAGGTGGAAAAAAGGGGTTAAATCTTGCTGCCAGGTGGTAAAAGGGATAAATCTTGCTGCCAGGTGGTAAACTGGTTAAATCTTGCTGCCAGGTAGTAAACGGGTTAAATCTTGCTGCCAGGTGGTAAAAGGGTTAAATCTTGCTGCCAGGTGGTAAACGGGTTAAATCTTGCTGCCAGGTGGTAAACAGCTTAAATCTTGCTGCCAGGTAGTTAACAGGTTAAATTTTGCTGCCAGGTGGTAAAAGGGTTAAATCTTGCTGCCAGGTGGTAAACGGATTAAATCTTGCTGCCATGTGGTAAATGGCTTAAATCTTGCTGCCAGGTAGAAAAAAGGGTTAAATCTTGCTGCCAGGTAGTAAAAGGGTTAAATCTTGCTGCCAGGTGGTAAAAGGGTTAAATCTTGCTGCCAGTTGGTAAACGGGTTAAATTTAGCTGCCAGCTAGAAAAATGGGCTAAATCTTGCTGCCAGTTGGTAAACGGCTTAAATTTTGCTGCCATGTAGAAAAAAGGGTTAAATCTTGCTGCCAGGTGGAAAAAAAAGGATTAAATCTTACTGCCAGGCGGAAAGTGGGTTAAATCTTGCTGCCAGGTGGTAAACGGGTTAAATATTGCTGTCAGGTGTAAAAAGGCGGTTACATCTTGCTGCCAGCTGGAAAAAAAAGGATTAATTCTTGCTGCCAGGTGGTAAATGGGTTAAATCTTTCTGCCAGGTAGTTAACAGGTTAAATTTTGCTGCCAGGTGGTAAAAGGGTTAAATCTTGCTGCCAGGTGGTAAACGGATTAAATATTGCTGCCATGTGGTAAATGGCTTAAATCTTGCTGCCAGGTAGTAAAAGGGTTAAATATTGCTGACAGGTGGTAAAAGGGTTAAATCTTGCTGCCAGGTGGTAAACAGGTTAAATCTTGCTGCCAGGTGGTAAACGGCTTAAATCTTTCTGCCAGGTAGTAAAGGGTTAAATCCTGCTGCCAGGTGGGAGAAGGGTTAAATCTTGCTGCCAGGTGGTAAACGGCTTAAATCTTGCTGCAAGGTGGTAAACAGGTTAAATCTTGCTGCCAGGTGAAAAAAAAGGGTTAAATCTTACTGCCAGGTGGAAAAAAGGGGTTAAATCTTGCTGCTAGGTGGTAAAAGGGTTAAATCTTGCTGCCAGGTGGTAAAAAGGAGTTAAATCTTGCTGCCAGTTGGAAAAAGGGTTAAATGTTACTGCCACGTGAAAAAAAGGGTTAAATCTTGCTGCCAGATGGTAAACGGCTTAAATCTTTCTGCCAGGTAGTTAACAGGTTAAATTTTGCTGCCAGGTGGTAAAAGGGTTAAATCTTGCTGCCAGGTGGTAAACGGATTAAATATTGCTGCCATGTGGTAAATGGCTTAAATCTTGCTGCCAGGTAAAAAAAAGGGGTAAATCTTGCTGCCAGGTGGTAAAAGGGTTAAATCTTGCTGCCAGGTAGTAAAAGGGTTAAATATTGCTGACAGATGGTAAAAGGGTTAAATCTTGCTGCCAGGTGGTAAACAGGTTAAATCTTGCTGCCAGGTGGTAAACGGCTTAAATCTTGCTGCCAGGTAGTAAAGGGTTAAATCCTGCTGCCAGGTGGGAAAAGGGTTAAATCTTGCTGCAAGGTGGTAATCGGGTTAAATCTTGCTGCCATGTGGAAAAAAGGGGATAAGTCTTGCTGCCATGTGGTAAAAGGGTTAAATCTTGCTGCCAGGTGAAAAAAATGGTTAAATCTTGCTGTCAGATGGAAAAAAGGGGTTAAATCTTGCTGCTAGTTTGTAAAAGGGTTAAATCTTGCTGCCAGGTTGTAAAAAGGGGTTAAATCTTGCTGTCAGGTGTTAAAACGGTTAAATCTTGCTGCCACGTTTAAAAAAGGGTTAAATCTTGCTGCCAGGTGGAAAAAAGCGGTTAAATCTTGCTGCCAGGTGGTAAAAGGGTTAAATCTTGCTGCCAGGTGGAAAAAAGGGGTTAAATCTTGCTGCCAGGTGGTAAAAGGGCTAAATCTTGCTGCCACGTAATAAAAAGGGTTAAATCTAGCTGCCAGGTGGAAAAAAGGGGTTAAATCTTGCTGCCAGGTGGTAAAAGGGATAAATCTTGCTGCCAGGTGGTAAACTGGTTAAATCTTGCTGCCAGGTAGTAAACGGGTTAAATCTTGCTGCCAGGTGGTAAAAGGGTTAAATCTTGCTGCCAGGTGGTAAACGGGTTAAATCTTGCTGCCAGGTGGTAAACAGCTTAAATCTTGCTGCCAGGTAGTTAACAGGTTAAATTTTGCTGCCAGGTGGTAAAAGGGTTAAATCTTGCTGCCAGGTGGTAAACGGATTAAATCTTGCTGCCATGTGGTAAATGGCTTAAATCTTGCTGCCAGGTAGAAAAAAGGGTTACATCTTGCTGCCAGGTAGTAAAAGGGTTAAATCTTGCTGCCAGGTGGTAAAAGGGTTAAATCTTGCTGCCAGTTGGTAAACGGGTTAAATTTAGCTGCCAGCTAGAAAAATGGGCTAAATCTTGCTGCCAGTTGGTAAACGGCTTAAATTTTGCTGCCATGTAGAAAAAAGGGTTAAATCTTGCTGCCAGGTGGAAAAAAAAGGATTAAATCTTACTGCCAGGCGGAAAGTGGGTTAAATCTTGCTGCCAGGTGGTAAACGGGTTAAATATTGCTGTCAGGTGTAAAAAGGCGGTTACATCTTGCTGCCAGCTGGAAAAAAAAGGATTAATTCTTGCTGCCTGGTGGTAAAAGGGTTAAATCTTGCTGCCAGGTGGTAAACAGGTTAAATCTTGCTGCCAGGTGGTAAACGGCTTAAATCTTGCTGCCAGGTAGTAAAGGGTTAAATCCTGCTGCCAGGTGGGAGAAGGGTTAAATCTTGCTGCCAGGTGGTAAACGGCTTAAATCTTGCTGCAAGGTGGTAAACAGGTTAAATCTTGCTGCCAGGTGAAAAAAAAGGGTTAAATCTTGCTGCCAGGTGGAAAAAAGGGGTTAAATCTTGCTGCTAGGTGGTAAAAGGGTTAAATCTTGCTGCCAGGTGGTAAAAAGGAGTTAAATCTTGCTGCCAGTTGGAAAAAGGGTTAAATCTTACTGCCACGTGAAAAAAAGGGTTAAATCTTGCTGCCAGATGGTAAACGGCTTAAATCTTTCTGCCAGGTAGTTAACAGGTTAAATTTTGCTGCCAGGTGGTAAAAGGGTTAAATCTTGCTGCCAGGTGGTAAACGGATTAAATATTGCTGCCATGTGGTAAATGGCTTAAATCTTGCTGCCAGGTAGAAAAAAGGGGTAAATCTTGCTGCCAGGTGGTAAAAGGGTTAAATCTTGCTGCCAGGTAGTAAAAGGGTTAAATATTGCTGACAGGTGGTAAAAGGGTTAAATCTTGCTGCCAGGTGGTAAACAGGTTAAATCTTGCTGCCAGGTGGTAAACGGCTTAAATCTTTCTGCCAGGTAGTAAAGGGTTAAATCCTGCTGCCAGGTGGGAGAAGGGTTAAATCTTGCTGCCAGGTGGTAAACGGCTTAAATCTTGCTGCAAGGTGGTAAACAGGTTAAATCTTGCTGCCAGGTGAAAAAAAAGGGTTAAATCTTACTGCCAGGTGGAAAAAAGGGGTTAAATCTTGCTGCTAGGTGGTAAAAGGGTTAAATCTTGCTGCCAGGTGGTAAACGGGTTAAATCTTGCTGCCAGGTGGTAAACAGCTTAAATCTTGCTGCCAGGTAGTTAACAGGTTAAATTTTGCTGCCAGGTGGTAAAAGGGTTAAATCTTGCTGCCAGGTGGTAAACGGATTAAATCTTGCTGCCATGTGGTAAATGGCTTAAATCTTGCTGCCAGGTAGAAAAAAGGGTTAAATCTTGCTGCCAGATAGTAAAAGGGTTAAATCTTGCTGCCAGGTGGTAAAAGGGTTAAATCTTGCTGCCAGTTGGTAAACGGGTTAAATTTAGCTGCCAGCTAGAAAAATGGGCTAAATCTTGCTGCCAGTTGGTAAACGGCTTAAATTTTGCTGCCATGTAGAAAAAAGGGTTAAATCTTGCTGCCAGGTGGAAAAAAAAGGATTAAATCTTACTGCCAGGCGGAAAGTGGGTTAAATCTTGCTGCCAGGTGGTAAACGGGTTAAATATTGCTGTCAGGTGTAAAAAGGCGGTTACATCTTGCTGCCAGCTGGAAAAAAAAGGATTAATTCTTGCTGCCAGGTGGTAAATGGGTTAAATCTTTCTGCCAGGTAGTTAACAGGTTAAATTTTGCTGCCAGGTGGTAAAAGGGTTAAATCTTGCTGCCAGGTGGTAAACGGATTAAATATTGCTGCCATGTGGTAAATGGCTTAAATCTTGCTGCCAGGTAGTAAAAGGGTTAAATATTGCTGACAGGTGGTAAAAGGGTTAAATCTTGCTGCCAGGTGGTAAACAGGTTAAATCTTGCTGCCAGGTGGTAAACGGCTTAAATCTTTCTGCCAGGTAGTAAAGGGTTAAATCCTGCTGCCAGGTGGGAGAAGGGTTAAATCTTGCTGCCAGGTGGTAAACGGCTTAAATCTTGCTGCAAGGTGGTAAACAGGTTAAATCTTGCTGCCAGGTGAAAAAAAAGGGTTAAATCTTACTGCCAGGTGGAAAAAAGGGGTTAAATCTTGCTGCTAGGTGGTAAAAGGGTTAAATCTTGCTGCCAGGTGGTAAAAAGGAGTTAAATCTTGCTGCCAGTTGGAAAAAGGGTTAAATGTTACTGCCACGTGAAAAAAAGGGTTAAATCTTGCTGCCAGATGGTAAACGGCTTAAATCTTTCTGCCAGGTAGTTAACAGGTTAAATTTTGCTGCCAGGTGGTAAAAGGGTTAAATCTTGCTGCCAGGTGGTAAACGGATTAAATATTGCTGCCATGTGGTAAATGGCTTAAATCTTGCTGCCAGGTAAAAAAAAGGGGTAAATCTTGCTGCCAGGTGGTAAAAGGGTTAAATCTTGCTGCCAGGTAGTAAAAGGGTTAAATATTGCTGACAGATGGTAAAAGGGTTAAATCTTGCTGCCAGGTGGTAAACAGGTTAAATCTTGCTGCCAGGTGGTAAACGGCTTAAATCTTGCTGCCAGGTAGTAAAGGGTTAAATCCTGCTGCCAGGTGGGAAAAGGGTTAAATCTTGCTGCAAGGTGGTAATCGGGTTAAATCTTGCTGCCATGTGGAAAAAAGGGGATAAGTCTTGCTGCCATGTGGTAAAAGGGTTAAATCTTGCTGCCAGGTGAAAAAAATGGTTAAATCTTGCTGTCAGATGGAAAAAAGGGGTTAAATCTTGCTGCTAGTTTGTAAAAGGGTTAAATCTTGCTGCCAGGTGGTAAAAAGGGGTTAAATCTTGCTGTCAGGTGTTAAAACGGTTAAATCTTGCTGCCACGTTTAAAAAAGGGTTAAATCTTGCTGCCAGGTGGAAAAAAGCGGTTAAATCTTGCTGCCAGGTGGTAAAAGGGTTAAATCTTGCTGCCAGGTGGAAAAAAGGGGTTAAATCTTGCTGCCAGGTGGTAAAAGGGCTAAATCTTGCTGCCACGTAATAAAAAGGGTTAAATCTAGCTGCCAGGTGGAAAAAAGGGGTTAAATCTTGCTGCCAGGTGGTAAAAGGGATAAATCTTGCTGCCAGGTGGTAAACTGGTTAAATCTTGCTGCCAGGTAGTAAACGGGTTAAATCTTGCTGCCAGGTGGTAAAAGGGTTAAATCTTGCTGCCAGGTGGTAAACGGGTTAAATCTTGCTGCCAGGTGGTAAACAGCTTAAATCTTGCTGCCAGGTAGTTAACAGGTTAAATTTTGCTGCCAGGTGGTAAAAGGGTTAAATCTTGCTGCCAGGTGGTAAACGGATTAAATCTTGCTGCCATGTGGTAAATGGCTTAAATCTTGCTGCCAGGTAGAAAAAAGGGTTAAATCTTGCTGCCAGGTAGTAAAAGGGTTAAATCTTGCTGCCAGGTGGTAAAAGGGTTAAATCTTGCTGCCAGTTGGTAAACGGGTTAAATTTAGCTGCCAGCTAGAAAAATGGGCTAAATCTTGCTGCCAGTTGGTAAACGGCTTAAATTTTGCTGCCATGTAGAAAAAAGGGTTAAATCTTGCTGCCAGGTGGAAAAAAAAGGATTAAATCTTACTGCCAGGCGGAAAGTGGGTTAAATCTTGCTGCCAGGTGGTAAACGGGTTAAATATTGCTGTCAGGTGTAAAAAGGCGGTTACATCTTGCTGCCAGCTGGAAAAAAAAGGATTAATTCTTGCTGCCAGGTGGTAAATGGGTTAAATCTTTCTGCCAGGTAGTTAACAGGTTAAATTTTGCTGCCAGGTGGTAAAAGGGTTAAATCTTGCTGCCAGGTGGTAAACGGATTAAATATTGCTGCCATGTGGTAAATGGCTTAAATCTTGCTGCCAGGTAGTAAAAGGGTTAAATATTGCTGACAGGTGGTAAAAGGGTTAAATCTTGCTGCCAGGTGGTAAACAGGTTAAATCTTGCTGCCAGGTGGTAAACGGCTTAAATCTTTCTGCCAGGTAGTAAAGGGTTAAATCCTGCTGCCAGGTGGGAGAAGGGTTAAATCTTGCTGCCAGGTGGTAAACGGGTTAAATCTTGCTGCCAGGTGGTAAACAGCTTAAATCTTGCTGCCAGGTAGTTAACAGGTTAAATTTTGCTGCCAGGTGGTAAAAGGGTTAAATCTTGCTGCCAGGTGGTAAACGGATTAAATCTTGCTGCCATGTGGTAAATGGCTTAAATCTTGCTGCCAGGTAGAAAAAAGGGTTAAATCTTGCTGCCAGATAGTAAAAGGGTTAAATCTTGCTGCCAGGTGGTAAAAGGGTTAAATCTTGCTGCCAGTTGGTAAACGGGTTAAATTTAGCTGCCAGCTAGAAAAATGGGCTAAATCTTGCTGCCAGTTGGTAAACGGCTTAAATTTTGCTGCCATGTAGAAAAAAGGGTTAAATCTTGCTGCCAGGTGGAAAAAAAAGGATTAAATCTTACTGCCAGGCGGAAAGTGGGTTAAATCTTGCTGCCAGGTGGTAAACGGGTTAAATATTGCTGTCAGGTGTAAAAAGGCGGTTACATCTTGCTGCCAGCTGGAAAAAAAAGGATTAATTCTTGCTGCCAGGTGGTAAATGGGTTAAATCTTTCTGCCAGGTAGTTAACAGGTTAAATTTTGCTGCCAGGTGGTAAAAGGGTTAAATCTTGCTGCCAGGTGGTAAACGGATTAAATATTGCTGCCATGTGGTAAATGGCTTAAATCTTGCTGCCAGGTAGTAAAAGGGTTAAATATTGCTGACAGGTGGTAAAAGGGTTAAATCTTGCTGCCAGGTGGTAAACAGGTTAAATCTTGCTGCCAGGTGGTAAACGGCTTAAATCTTTCTGCCAGGTAGTAAAGGGTTAAATCCTGCTGCCAGGTGGGAGAAGGGTTAAATCTTGCTGCCAGGTGGTAAACGGCTTAAATCTTGCTGCAAGGTGGTAAACAGGTTAAATCTTGCTGCCAGGTGAAAAAAAAGGGTTAAATCTTACTGCCAGGTGGAAAAAAGGGGTTAAATCTTGCTGCTAGGTGGTAAAAGGGTTAAATCTTGCTGCCAGGTGGTAAAAAGGAGTTAAATCTTGCTGCCAGTTGGAAAAAGGGTTAAATGTTACTGCCACGTGAAAAAAAGGGTTAAATCTTGCTGCCAGATGGTAAACGGCTTAAATCTTTCTGCCAGGTAGTTAACAGGTTAAATTTTGCTGCCAGGTGGTAAAAGGGTTAAATCTTGCTGCCAGGTGGTAAACGGATTAAATATTGCTGCCATGTGGTAAATGGCTTAAATCTTGCTGCCAGGTAAAAAAAAGGGGTAAATCTTGCTGCCAGGTGGTAAAAGGGTTAAATCTTGCTGCCAGGTAGTAAAAGGGTTAAATATTGCTGACAGATGGTAAAAGGGTTAAATCTTGCTGCCAGGTGGTAAACAGGTTAAATCTTGCTGCCAGGTGGTAAACGGCTTAAATCTTGCTGCCAGGTAGTAAAGGGTTAAATCCTGCTGCCAGGTGGGAAAAGGGTTAAATCTTGCTGCAAGGTGGTAATCGGGTTAAATCTTGCTGCCATGTGGAAAAAAGGGGATAAGTCTTGCTGCCATGTGGTAAAAGGGTTAAATCTTGCTGCCAGGTGAAAAAAATGGTTAAATCTTGCTGTCAGATGGAAAAAAGGGGTTAAATCTTGCTGCTAGTTTGTAAAAGGGTTAAATCTTGCTGCCAGGTGGTAAAAAGGGGTTAAATCTTGCTGTCAGGTGTTAAAACGGTTAAATCTTGCTGCCACGTTTAAAAAAGGGTTAAATCTTGCTGCCAGGTGGAAAAAAGCGGTTAAATCTTGCTGCCAGGTGGTAAAAGGGTTAAATCTTGCTGCCAGTTGGTAAACGGGTTAAATTTAGCTGCCAGCTAGAAAAATGGGCTAAATCTTGCTGCCAGTTGGTAAACGGCTTAAATTTTGCTGCCATGTAGAAAAAAGGGTTAAATCTTGCTGCCAGGTGGAAAAAAAAGGATTAAATCTTACTGCCAGGCGGAAAGTGGGTTAAATCTTGCTGCCAGGTGGTAAACGGGTTAAATATTGCTGTCAGGTGTAAAAAGGCGGTTACATCTTGCTGCCAGCTGGAAAAAAAAGGATTAATTCTTGCTGCCAGGTGGTAAATGGGTTAAATCTTTCTGCCAGGTAGTTAACAGGTTAAATTTTGCTGCCAGGTGGTAAAAGGGTTAAATCTTGCTGCCAGGTGGTAAACGGATTAAATATTGCTGCCATGTGGTAAATGGCTTAAATCTTGCTGCCAGGTAGTAAAAGGGTTAAATATTGCTGACAGGTGGTAAAAGGGTTAAATCTTGCTGCCAGGTGGTAAACAGGTTAAATCTTGCTGCCAGGTGGTAAACGGCTTAAATCTTTCTGCCAGGTAGTAAAGGGTTAAATCCTGCTGCCAGGTGGGAGAAGGGTTAAATCTTGCTGCCAGGTGGTAAACGGCTTAAATCTTGCTGCAAGGTGGTAAACAGGTTAAATCTTGCTGCCAGGTGAAAAAAAAGGGTTAAATCTTACTGCCAGGTGGAAAAAAGGGGTTAAATCTTGCTGCTAGGTGGTAAAAGGGTTAAATCTTGCTGCCAGGTGGTAAAAAGGAGTTAAATCTTGCTGCCAGTTGGAAAAAGGGTTAAATGTTACTGCCACGTGAAAAAAAGGGTTAAATCTTGCTGCCAGATGGTAAACGGCTTAAATCTTTCTGCCAGGTAGTTAACAGGTTAAATTTTGCTGCCAGGTGGTAAAAGGGTTAAATCTTGCTGCCAGGTGGTAAACGGATTAAATATTGCTGCCATGTGGTAAATGGCTTAAATCTTGCTGCCAGGTAAAAAAAAGGGGTAAATCTTGCTGCCAGGTGGTAAAAGGGTTAAATCTTGCTGCCAGGTAGTAAAAGGGTTAAATATTGCTGACAGATGGTAAAAGGGTTAAATCTTGCTGCCAGGTGGTAAACAGGTTAAATCTTGCTGCCAGGTGGTAAACGGCTTAAATCTTGCTGCCAGGTAGTAAAGGGTTAAATCCTGCTGCCAGGTGGGAAAAGGGTTAAATCTTGCTGCAAGGTGGTAATCGGGTTAAATCTTGCTGCCATGTGGAAAAAAGGGGATAAGTCTTGCTGCCATGTGGTAAAAGGGTTAAATCTTGCTGCCAGGTGAAAAAAATGGTTAAATCTTGCTGTCAGATGGAAAAAAGGGGTTAAATCTTGCTGCTAGTTTGTAAAAGGGTTAAATCTTGCTGCCAGGTGGTAAAAAGGGGTTAAATCTTGCTGTCAGGTGTTAAAACGGTTAAATCTTGCTGCCACGTTTAAAAAAGGGTTAAATCTTGCTGCCAGGTGGAAAAAAGCGGTTAAATCTTGCTGCCAGGTGGTAAAAGGGTTAAATCTTGCTGCCAGGTGGAAAAAAGGGGTTAAATCTTGCTGCCAGGTGGTAAAAGGGCTAAATCTTGCTGCCACGTAATAAAAAGGGTTAAATCTAGCTGCCAGGTGGAAAAAAGGGGTTAAATCTTGCTGCCAGGTGGTAAAAGGGATAAATCTTGCTGCCAGGTGGTAAACTGGTTAAATCTTGCTGCCAGGTAGTAAACGGGTTAAATCTTGCTGCCAGGTGGTAAAAGGGTTAAATCTTGCTGCCAGGTGGTAAACGGGTTAAATCTTGCTGCCAGGTGGTAAACAGCTTAAATCTTGCTGCCAGGTAGTTAACAGGTTAAATTTTGCTGCCAGGTGGTAAAAGGGTTAAATCTTGCTGCCAGGTGGTAAACGGATTAAATCTTGCTGCCATGTGGTAAATGGCTTAAATCTTGCTGCCAGGTAGAAAAAAGGGTTACATCTTGCTGCCAGGTAGTAAAAGGGTTAAATCTTGCTGCCAGGTGGTAAAAGGGTTAAATCTTGCTGCCAGTTGGTAAACGGGTTAAATTTAGCTGCCAGCTAGAAAAATGGGCTAAATCTTGCTGCCAGTTGGTAAACGGCTTAAATTTTGCTGCCATGT